>NC_081562.1:142851844-142864100 GCF_022355385.1 Mustela nigripes
ATTGCTGTTCTTCTTCTCTTCGATCTGCCGATGGATTTTCAGGTGTTTGCAATCTTTAGATAAGCTATCTAGCTGATCTCCGGCTAGCTGAAGCTGTCTCAGCTTGCTACTTCTCCACCATCTTGACTCCTCGATGATTTCATTCTCTTTTTATGGCTGAGCAATGTTCCATCATGTATCCCACATCTTTTTTATACATTTGTCAGTCTATGGACGGACACTTGGCTACTGTAGGTAATGCTAACAGAAACATCAGGGTGCATGTTCCTTTTAAATTAATCTTTTTGTATTCTTTGCATACATACTTAGTAGTGAAATTTCTGGATCATGGAGTATTTTTAACTATTTTTAACTTTTTGAGGAACCTCTACACTGTTTTCTAGAATGGCTGCACCAATTTGTGTGCTCACCAATAGTGCAAGCATGTTCCCTTTTCTCTACATCCTCACCAACACCTGCTGTTTCTTATAGCTTATAAGTGGCTTTTCCTGGACCTACTGATTGGTGTGTTTTAAACATTCTGACAAGCGTGAGGTGATATTTCATTATGGTTTTGATTCGTATTTCTATGATGATCAGGAATGTTGAACATCTTTTCATATGTCTGTTGGCCATCTGTATGTATTCTTTGGAAATATGTACTTAGGTCTTCTGCTTATTTTTTAATTGGATTATTTGTTTTTCAGGGTGTTGAGTTTTAGAAGTTTATTATATATTTTGGTTACTAATCCTTTATCAGATATGTCATTTGCTAATATATTCTCCCATTCTGTAGGCTGCCTTTTAGTTTTGTTGCTTGTTTCCTTTACTTTACAGAAACTTTTTATTTTGATGTAGTTACAATATTTTTATATTATTTCCCTTGCCTCAGGATCTTATAAGAAGTTCAATCTTATAAGAAGTTGCTATATGTTCTCTTCTAGAATTGTATGGTTTCAGGTCTCAGATTTAGGTCTTCAATCTATTTTGAGTTTATTTTTGTGTATAATGTAAAGAAGTGGTCCAGTTTCATTCTTTTGCATATGGCTGTCCAGTTTTCCCAACACTATTTGCTGATGAGACTGCCTTTTTCCCATTGGATGTTCTTTCCTCTTTGTTGAAGATTAATTGACCTTATAGTTGTGGTTCATTTCTGGGTTTTCTTCTGTGTTCCATTGGTCTATTTTTTGTGTCAGTACCACACTGTTTTGATCACTACAGGTTTGTAATATAACTTGGAGTCCAGAATTGTAATGCCTCCATCTTTGCTTTTCCTTTTTAAGGTTGCTTTGGCTATTCAGGGTCCTTTGTAGTTCCATACAAATTTTAGGATCGTTTGTTCTAGCTCTGTGAAAAATGTGGTTGGTATTTTGATAAGGATTTCATTAAATGTGTAAATTGTTTTGTATAGTATAGACATTTTAACAATATTTGTTCTTCCAATCCATGAGCATGGAATATATCTCCATTTATTTGTGTCATCTTCAACTTCTTTCATTGATATTTTATAGTTTTCAGAGTACAGGTCTTTCACTTCTTTGGTTAGGTTTATTCCTAGGTATCTTATTGTTGTAGGTGCAATTTTAAATGGGATTCATTCCTTAATTTCTCTTTCCGAGATTCAACAGATTTCAGTACATTGATTTTTGTATCTTGCAACTTTACTGAATTTCTTTATCAGTTCTAACAGTTTTTAAGTGGAGTCTTTTGGATTATCTTTCTTTCTTTTTTTTTTTTTTGAGATTTTATTTTTTTATTTGACAGACAGAGAATGCTAGAATGGGGAGAAGAATGGGCAGAGGGAGAGGGAGAAGTAGACTCCCCAGTGAGCAGGGAGCCTGTTGTGGGATTCCATCTCAGGACTCTGAGACCATGACCTGAGTTGAAACCAACAGTCAGAGGCCTAACAGACAGTGCCACCCAGGTGCCCCTTGGGTTTTCTATATAGAGTATCATGTCATGTGCAAATAGTCAAAGTTTTATTCTTCCTTACTGACTTGGATGCCTTTTATTTCTTTTCATTGTTTGATTGCCAGGGCTAGGACTGCAAGAACAATGTTCCATAACAGTGGTGAGAATGGATATCCCTTTCTGTTCTTGACCGCGGAGGAAAAGTTCTCGGTTTTTGCCCACTGATGATGATGATACTCATTTTCATATATGAACCTTTACTATGTTGAGGTATGTTCCCTCTATATCTACTTTGTTGAGGGATTTATCATGAATAGATATTGTATGTCATCAAATGCTTTTCCCACATTTATTGAAATGATCGTATGGTTCTAATGTTTTGTTTGTATACAGGAGGATTTTTTTTTAAAGATTTTATTTATTTATTTATTTGACAGACATCACAAGTAGGTGGAGACATCACAGGCAGAGAGAGAGAGAGAGAGAGGAGGAGGAGAAGGAGGAGGAGGAAGCAGGCTCCCTGAAGAGCAGAGAGCCCGATGCAGGGCTCGATCCCAGGACCCTGGGATCATGACCTGAGCCGAAGACAAAGGCTTTAACCCACTGAGCCACCCAGGCACCCTACAGGAGGATTTTTATTGCCTGTTTAGTTTGATCACCCTCTTTCGGGTTACTGATTTTCCATAAATGACCCAAAGTGTCTTGTTTATGTGTATCTATAGGTCAATGATTAGGTTGATCAGTACTAGAGATCCCCAGGAATTTTGCAGATTACTATTAAATTTCCCTTTGAAGATGGAAAATGACTTTGGAGATCTGCATTTAACTCATCCAACAGGTATTTATTGCATATAATAAATCTGTGAACCACTGTGAGCTAAGTGCTGTTAGGAAACAATAATTAAAGAAATAGGTGATAATACCTGGTCATGGGAAAGTTATACTGTAGTGGGTAGAGAAAGTCAAGTCAAGGGAAGAAAACATAGGTGATAAGTGCTATGGAAAAATATAGAGCAGTGTATGGCATATTGGAAGTGCTGGCTGGAAATGGAGGTTGCAACTTTAAGTTGAATAGAGGAATTGAGGTGGGTCTTTTTGAGAGGATGAAATTTGAGCAAGGACCTGTTGAAAACAGGTGAAGAAACAAGGCAAGAAGATAGTAGATAAAAAGTGTTTCATTCTAAGGAAACAAGAGGTATGATGAGACCAAAGCTGACTGTGCCTAGAATGTTTCAGGAACAGCAAGGAGGCAACTATGAATGACTGCAATGATCAGATTGAGGAAAGAAGAACTGGTGAGAAGGTCAAGGAATGAGACAGAACTAAATAAACTGAGATTCTGTGAACTTTTGCTTTTAGTCTGATTGAAGTGGAGAGCCATCAGAAGGTTTTAAGTAAAGCAATGACTTGATTAAAAGAGATACACTGGCTGCAGTGTCCATAATCATAACAAGAGGGCAAGAACAAAAGCAAGAAGACCAGTTTAGAGAAAGCTATTACCGTCATCCTAGGGGAACAGCAGTAGTGCTCAGGCACATTCGTAGCTGTGCTAGAGGTGAGAGACAATGGGATTCTAGATGAATTGGAAAACAACTGGATTTGGTAGTATATTGCATGTGGGGTATGGGAGAAAAATAGAGTCTTTAATGCCTCCCAGATTTCGGGTCTAAGTGTCCAGAAGGAAGAGTAGCTGTTACTGAGACCTGAGAAAAGGTTTTAGGGAAAGACCAGGAATTGAGTTTTGTACAATCTATATTTGAAATAGTTGTTAGACATCTGAATACAGATAGACATTTGGATGTGTTCATGGGAGACACGGAGGGTGAGGATAATCGTTTGTGAGTCACAAGCTGAATGCTGGTATTTAAAGTTATGAATTCACCAAAAACGTAAGTATAGATGGAGAAGAAGGCCAAACACCAAGCTTATAGTTGGCTTTTCCTGGACCTACTGATTGGTGTGTTTCTCTTCAGGATGTTTGGTATGGGAGTAGGCTGATAGACCACCAACTCTCTCAAGTCAGGAAGGAGGAAGAAGAACCCCTACAAGTGGTGTGCTTCGGGAGATATTTCTGTCATCTTTGACAGGTTATTGCTCATTTGGTGACAGGGCTGTGAAAAACCTAAAGTTAGAGAGAGGACTGCCTTGTGTTTCTCTAGTCTTAATGTCCATGCGAGGGGTCCACTGTGACAGGTTTATTTCACTGGGAGGAGCAATATTGTCAGAAGAAATAGGGCAAACAGTGCAGCTGCACTCTATGTGCACAGAATGGAGCATGAACTCAGCAGTCAGTGCTTTCAGTGGGCTTGCAGAGATCCATGACATGCGCAAAGTGGGAGGTTTTTCTGGAGTTTAGTTAAGAAAATGCACTCATTTAACTTATCTAGAGGTCCCTCCTTGACCCGAATTTGGTCTTAGGCCGTTCATCTACATAATTAGGTGTTCTGGCAATATGATCCTTTTTGTTTTTATTTTACAGAAATTATACAATTTCTGAATCATCAGTATAATCTTGATGCCTCTGTTTTTCCAGTGCTATAATGGTTTTATTTGTGTGTGTATGTGTGTGTGTGTATGTTTGCATGTGCACTTACATGAGCATGTGAGAGGTACCTGTCATTGAGATGTGGGAAAAGTGGAAAGGTGAACATGGACTTGAATGTGGACTTGTCTTGAAGTTGGAGCCATTTAAAAAGTTTCATTCTGTTTGAGGAAAGATATGTTTAAATTATTCTAAAAATTTTCTCTAAAGGCACATAAGATTATAAAATTACCAGCCATAAGAGATCCAAGTAAATATTTAAAATATAAAATTTATTTTACTTTTAGTCCTAGATGTTAAAATGTTAGTAAAAATATCAAGAAGCTAAAAGCCTCTGGAGTCATTATAGCTACAACTACAACTGTGTAAACAGCTTGCTTCACATAATATCAAAGGAAGAGTTAACCTTATTAGATGTAGCTCTAACAACAAGAGAGCAAAAGGCATGGCAACAATTGTATCTGAAGATTAAACTGGAGGGATGCTGTCCTTATAAAGGCTACAATTAAATGAATCTTTATTTGGTGAAATTTTCATTTGTAATGCAACATTTCTTCTTACAGTTTACTAACATGGTTTATTCTTTGGATCTATAACCAATTTTGCTGCCCAAAGTATAAAATGAAAAAGCAGTTAAAATGCCAAATTTAGAAAAACAATGCATCTGACTATGGGGACATTCTAATTGATCGTATTATTTGTGATGTGACAGATGCAATAAAGCTGGAGTGGAAAGGAGGCATTTAATATTGTGCATATTAAACAAGAAAAAAAAAAAGGTGCCATAGAAGGTCCCTTGCCACTGTGCTTTGATGCTAAATCATAGTACTGAATTTATATTTGAAATAATTTCCTTAATTAACAATCCCATTCTTTCAAAATAATATATCATACTTCAGTTGGTTTAGGGAATAAAGTTGAGTTATTTGAAATTTTTTTTTGAAAAAGTTTACTGATAAGACAAAATTAAGAGATATACACTATATATGTACTGAATTCCACAAAGTGGATTGTATTCTTAGTATTTCTATGCCTGAGCCACACTGACAGCCCTAAAATGGAAGCCTCTGTTCTCAGGTTTGATTAAGGCATTTGTTATATACCTAGCAATATATTTTGGCACTTTAATAAGTACGTCCCCTCGGATAAGAGTTAAATCTCAGTTTCTGCCAATACTTTATTAAATTACACAGAACTTTTAGTGAGTTATTATGAAGGGATGCTGTTAGACACATCCCAATCCCAACCTGCTCTTCTCTGTCTTGCTGTGTACTGGGGCAGGATGGCTGCAATGGACCATATTACCTGAGGCACCTTGCCACTGTCAAGTATTGAGGTGCAGCCAGGGTTAGGGCTCAGCCAGAGGTTGGATGGAGAGAGAGAGAGAAGTGGGAGATTTACCTTCTCCTCCTTGTTTCTATGTTTTATATTTGGAAGCAGCTGTGTCACCCCACATGAGCGCAGCTTCTGTCTGTTCCCCCTCCAGAGTTCCAGCTCTCATAGGAATCTGGTCACATTATCTACCACCCGTCTTTGCCTCTTCTGCCCTACAAGTGGTAATAGATTCCCACAATTGAAAATTTCTGGGTGCCTGATTCCTTTTTAAGTATCCTTAACCCTATGCCACAGTTGTCTCATTAAACCCTTTTCAGTTGAGTCATCAGAGTGGATTTATTTTCCTGCTGCCACCTGACTGGCACAAGCACAATAATGCTGATACTGTATGGCAGACCAAAACACCTGAGGTACTGCACAAGTTCTCAGTTTATGATAGAGCCTGTAGGGACTATAGAAATTTGAATCTATTCAGTGATGATTTCTGCACTGCTCAGTAATAGTAAAAGCTTAGTTATTATGACAATTATGAGGTAATGGCCAGGTAGCCCTACATTTTGAGACCAAATTAGGTAAGGATCTCAGTGATAATTAATCTATGTACAGGCAGTAGCTTTATGAAAAAGAGAGACTGTGGCTCTTGACCAATAATCTGACTTCCTCAGTCAGACTGACCATTCTAGTATTCAATACAGACCCCATAAAAAGAATGTCATCTGTCTATTTCAACTTCTGAATTTCTTCCCAGGAAAATTTTAATGCATCATCCAGATAACTAGAGGATTACCATGAAAAAAGGGTTTCTCATCAGAGGTGAAATCTTGAGGAGACAACCAAGGGAAATGAACATTCTAGTTATCAGTGAAAATACCTTTTGGAAGCAATACTATTTTTGCAGAAGATCTAAAAATTGGCAGCTCCCTCTGATTCTGCATACTTGGTGCAGGAATAGCTCTTGAGATTCCTGGATTCCTTTTTCCTAGTACCTAGGCTAGCTTAGTCTACATTTGGCTCCACAGGTAAATTCCCTGTCCTGGCCTTCTCTCCCTTATGTGTAAGGGAGCTATTTCCTATAGGCTTCTTTTCTTGGGTTCTGTGGTTGGCAATTTTCTCTTAGATTTGTCTAATGGGAGACAATCGCTGAAAATCAAAGACCCAGAGGAAAGAGGCAGATCTGGATGATCTTCCCTACCTGCTCCCTTGTCTGTGCCTGCTGTGCCCCTGCCAGTGTTCCTCAGTGACAAAAGCTGTCTTCCAGGTGCTCTTACAGGGCTTTATCAACACATTTTCATTTCCCTACCATTTTTTTAAAATATTTAAACATTTTTGTTGTTGTTGTTGTTCCAAGTCTGGGTGTCTCAATATTCCTTACTAGATACTTTAACATTTTCTACAACTCTGTATAAGTCCCTTATTAAAGGACTTTTATTTGAAACATCTGCATTGGATTTCTTTCTGTTCTTTACTCTTTCTTGAATTTGTATTATTTTAGTAGTGTTAGCTCTGAAATAAAAGGCCATTGGCTTTACTGTTGCAATTTTAGTTAGAGAAATGCGTATCATGTCATTTTGAGAATCATGTTAAATAATGCCATTAGAGCAGAAGTTAGTACCATTTATATACAAATGTTGAGCAATGGATGTATTTTTTCTGTAATTGAAAAAAAAAAAAAAGAAAAAACCAACAAATAAAGCCAATAATAATCCCAAGGCAACTCTCTCAGTAGCGAGAACATGCTTAGCAGTCATGGGTTGAAAAAAGTCTTTATAAATGTCCAAAGAGCAGGGAAGTCTACTTTGCAAACAATGGTGCTGCACATAGTTTTACAAGCTGAATCAAAATTAGCTCTCTTCCTGGTTTATAAAAAGCCAAACTATGTGACCCTTTGGATTTATGCTCTAATTTTTTTTTCTATCTTTTAGTCTAGGCTTTCCCTTTAGTCTATGTTCTATTTTAATCTAACATTTTTAAAAACTACATTGTCATTGCTGAATAGAATTATGTAACAATTTTATATAAATATGTATAAAATATTTAATAAAGATGTTAAAATTTTGTATTTCATTAAAAAAACACATATAAACATTTATAATAGAGACAGAAACAGAATTGGGAAAATATGGGCAAAGTGCCTTGAAAGGCTGACTGGGAAAGGAAAAAAAAAATCCAAACCTCAAAGAAAACAGGATGTAAGTCTTTGGCCAGCAAAGCAAAAGGATAAAGAGAACCGAGAATGATTAAGTTTTAGGGTAAGACAATTAACTTATTCTCTTTTCTCAATAAAAACAGTAAAAGCTTAATGATAGTGAACCATGGATTTTAAAAAAGCTAACTTAATGGCCTGAAATGAGAGAATGGGCCACAGATTCTTGGAAGGTGGCAACAAAGCTCTTAACAGATCAAAAAATTTGGAAGATGAATTGATTGTAGCAAAGAGGGCAATTCCACAGCAATATGGGGCATTTTGACAAAGCCATTTTAAATAATCAGTTTTGGCAGAACTGCACAAAAATGACCCTATCAAAGAGTAAAGTCATGTTTTAAAGCTATATCTCTGCCTCTTACTCTACCCCCATCCAGCAAGTCTATGAGTCTCTTTTATTCATTTTTGTATTGTTTACATTTTTTATAAGCAGCTATTGTTTCTTTTAGTTTAAGTACATTGTATTTATTTTGAAGATTTTAAAACTATTTTAATTATTACCAGTACTGAATTATGTAAATTTTATAATTAAAAAAATGATAATTTTAGAGCTTATAGATTTTTAACAATTGTATTGAGATACAATTCACATACCATTAAATTCACTTGTAAAGTGTACAATTAAGTGATTTTTAGTGTATTACAGATATGTGCAACTGTTACCATGGTTCATTTTAGAAAATTTTTACTACCTCACAAACTCTTTATGCTTCAGTTACTTTTCTCCCATTCCTTATTCTTTTTTTTTTTTTTTTTAAAGATTTTATTTATTTATTTGACAGACAGAGATCACAAGTAGGCAGAGAGGCAGACAGAGAAAGAGAGAGAGAGAGAGGGAAGCAGGCTTCCTGTGGAGCAGGGAGCCCGATGCGGGGCTCGATCCCAGGACCCTGAGATCATGACCCGAGCCGAAGGCAGCAGCCCAAACCACTGAGCCACCCAGGCGCCCCCGATTCCTTATTCTTCCAAGCACAAAGTGACCACAGATCTACTTTTGCACTGTATTTTGATTCTGGAAAGTTCATATGAGTGGAATCGTATTCTATGTGATATTTTGCAACTGGCTTCTTTCACTTAGAATGATGTTTGCAAGGGTCATCCATGTTACAGCATGTATCAGTACTTCATTGCTTTTCCCTGTCAAACAATACACCATTGTATGGCAGGTCCACATTTTGTTTATCCACCCATCAGTTGATGGACATTTGGATTGTTTCCACATTTTGACTATTATGAATAACACTCTTAAACATTTGTGTACAAGTTTCTGTGTGGGCTCATTTTCATTTCTCTTGGGTAAATATCTACTAGTGGAATTCTAGATCATATAGTAATTCTAAGTTTAACCATTTGGGGAATTACCAGACTGGTTTTTGAAATGTCTCTACCATTTTACATTCCTACTAGCAGTGTATGAGGGAATTCTCTGCATTCTTTTAAATCCGTGTTATTATTTGACAATTTATAGCTATCTTACTGTGGATGAAATGGTATAATACTGTTTTGATTTGCATTTCCTTGATTACTAATAATGTTGATTATTCTTTCATAAGCTTATTGGTCATTTGTGGGTCTTTGGAGAAATGTGTGTTCAGATACTTTGCACATTTTTATCTGAGTCATCTGTCTTTATTATTGAGTTTTAAGAGTTCTTTATATGTTCTGGATGCAAATACGTTTTCAGACACATAGTTTGCTAACATTTTTCCCATTGTAAAGATTGTGTTTTTGCTTTTTTGACTGTTCTTTGAAGCACAAAATCACTTTATTGATAGCTTTAAAAGCACAAAAGATTTTTTTCGTTTGTTTGTTTGTTTTTGTTTTTTGAGAAGTGAGGAAGACCCTGGGTCACTCAGTCAGTTAAGTATCTGGATTAGATTCAGGTTATGGGATTGAGACCTGAAGTACCTCAGGCTCTTTGCTCAGTGGAGAATCTGCTTTGCCCTCCCCCTCTACCCTCCTCCTTACCACTCCCCGCTTGTGCTCTCTCTCTTGTTTGCTCTTAAATAAATAAATAAATAAATAAAATCTTAAAAAAAATAAAATGAGGTGCAAAAGTTTTTAATTTTGATGAAGTATGATTTGCCTATTTTTTTTTTCTTTTTTTCTTTTGCCTTCTTTGTCATGGCAAAGAAACTATTGCCAAATTTGTGGTCATTAAAATTTACCTTAATGTTTTCTGCTAGGAATTTAAAGTTTTAGCTTTTACATTTAGGTCTCTGCTCCACCCTGAATTAATTTTTGTATGTGGTATGAAATAAAGTATTTAAGTTCATCCTTTTCATGAGGCATCAAGTTCTCCATCATGATTTGTTGAAAAGTATAATCTTGCCCGATGAAAAAATCTTTTATCCTTCTCAAAATCAGCTGACCATAGACACATTGGTCTATGTCTGAACTCTCAATTCTATCCAATTAATCTACATGTCTACCTTTATATTGGTACCACACTGTCTTGATTACTGTCTCTCTGTAGTTAGTTTCTTTCTTTCTTTTTTTTTTTTTTTTTAAAGATTTTATTTATTTATTTGACAGAGATCACAAGTAGACAGAGAGGCAGGGAGAGAGGGAGAGGAAGGGAAACAGGCTCCCTGCAGAGCAGAGAGCCTGATGTGGGGCTCCATCCCAGGACCCTGAGATCATGACCTGAGCCGAAGGCAGAGGCTTCACCCACTGAGCCACCCAGGCCCCCCTGTAGTTAGTTTCAAAATTAAGATATCTCAGACTTCCAACTTTATCCCTTATTTTCAAGATATTTTTGCCTATTCTAGGTCACTTGCAATTCCACATGAAATTTAGAATTGGTTTGTCAATTTGCAAAGAACCTAGCTGGGATTCTGATATGGATTACATTGAATTGCAAATCAATTTGGGGAATATTGCTGTCTTAAATTAAATCTTTCAATCTATGAATATGAATAATTATCATTTATTTAGATCTTTTACAATTTCTTTCAACAGTGTTTTGTAGTTTTTAGAGTATAAGATTTTGACATCCTTGGTTAAATTTATTCCTAAATATTTTATTTTTTAAATGCTATTGTAAATGGAATTGCACTCTTAATTTCATTTTCAGATTGTTCATTGCAAATGTATAGAAATGGAGGGGCGCCTGGGTGGCTCAGTGGGTTGGGCCGCTGCCTTCGGCTCAGGTCATGATCCCAGGGTCCTGGGATCGAGCCCCGCATCGGGCTCTCTGCTCAGCAGGGAGCCTGCTTCCTCCTCTCTCTCTGCCTGTCTCTCTGCCTGCTTGTGATTTCTGTCAAATAAATAAATAAAAAAATCTTAAAAAAAAAAAAATGTATAGAAATGGAATTGACTTTTATATTGATCTTATAACCTACAACTTTGCTGAATTCTTTTATTAGTTCTAACAGTTTTTAGTGGATTCCTTAGAATTGTTAATATCAGATCATGTCATACACAAATAGAATGTTTTACTTCTTTCCTTCTGACCTAAATGTATTTTATTTATTTTTCATTTCTAATTGTCCTGACAAGTACCTTCAGTGCAATGTTGAACAGAAGTGGTAGAGCAGACATCTTGTCTTGTTCCTGATCTTAAGGAAAAAGAACTTAGTCTTTCATAATCAAATATGATGTTAGTTTTTCATAGATGCTCTTTATTACATTTAGAAATTTCACCTGTTTGCTGAGTGTGTGTGTGTGTGGGTGTGTGTGTGTGTACAATCAAGAAAGGGTGTCGGTGAGTGTCGCAGAGCTTACAGGTATTAAAAGAGGGAAGCTGGCTATAGAGACAGAGCCGAGAGTGAGCTCACAGCTCAGGGTTACCTTGAACCGGTCGCAGGCTTGGTGAGCTCCGAGCGGCGCTGGAGGTCAGGAAGACGGGAGATATTGGACACTGTTCTCTGAGGGCGCACTGAGGAGTGGGGCCCCGGGCTCTCAGCTTCTCTGGGCCAGAGACCAGGAGGCTGCAATTTGCATTCCCGTCCTCCAGAACTCTACCAAAAGCACTCAGGGAACAAAAGCTCCTGAAAGCAAACCCGAGTGGATTACTCAGCCCAGCCCCTGGTTAAGGCGGTGCAATTCCGCCTGGGGCAAAGACATTTGAGAATCACTACAAGAGGCCCCTCCCCCAGAAGATCAACAAGAAATCCAACCAAGACCAAATTCACCTACCAAGAAGTGCAGTTTCAATAACAAGGAGAGCAGCAGAATTCCAGAGGAATTCTCTGCTTTCCAGAGAAAGCAAAGCACGGAACTCACAGCTTTCTCCCCATGATTCTTTAGTCTTGCAGTTAATTTAATTTTTTTTTCTTTTTCAT
>NC_081562.1:142867100-142868647 GCF_022355385.1 Mustela nigripes
CTGATTAAAACTCTTCAAAGTGTAGGGATAGAGGGCACATACCTCAACATTAACAAAGCCATTTATGAATAACCCACCACAAATATCATTCTTAATGGAGAAAAACCGAAAGCTTTTCTGCTAAGGTCAGGAACACAGCATGGATGTCCATTATCATCACTGCTTTCAACATAGTATTAGAAGTCCTGGTCTCAGCAATCAGACAACAAAAAGAAATTAAAGGCATCAAAATCAGCAAAGAAGAAGTCAAACTATCACTCTTTGCAGATGATATGATACTATATGTGGAAAACCCAAAAGACTCCACTCCAAAACTGCTAGAACTTGTACAGGAATTCAGTAAAGTGTCAGAATATAAAATCAATGCACAGAAATCAGTTGCATTTCTTTATCCTAACAACAAGACTGAAGAAAGAGAAATTAAGGAGTCAGTCCCATTTACAATTGCACCCAAAACCATAAGATACCTAGGAATAAACCTAACCAAATAGGCAAAGAATCTATACTCAGAAAACTATAAAGTACTCATGAAAGAAATTGAGGAAGACACAATGAAATGGAAAAATGTTCCATGCTCCTGGATTGGAAGAATAAATATTGTGAAAATGTCTATGTTACTTAAAGCAATCTATACATTTATTGCAATTCCTATCAAAGTAACATCCATCTTTTTCAAAGAAATGGAACTAGTAATCTTAAAATTTATATGGAACTAGAAAATACCTCGAATAGCCAAAGGAATATTGAAAAGAAAGCCAAAGTTGGTGGCATCACAATTCCAGACTTTAAGCTTTATTACAAAGCTGTCATCATCAAGACAGCATGGTACTGGCACAAAAACAGACACATAGATCAATGGAACAGAATAGAAAGCCCAGAAATAGACCCTCAACTCTAACCTTCAACAAGGCAGGAAAGAATGTCCAAGGAAAAAAGACAGCCTCTTCAATAAATGGTGTTGGGAAAATTGAACAGCCACATGCAGAAAAATGAAATTGGACCATTTCCTTACACCACACACGAAAATAGACTCAAAATGGATGAAGGACCTCAATGTGTGAAAGGAATCCATCAAAATCCTTGAGGAGAACACAGGCAGCAACCTCTTCGACCTCAGCCGCAGCAACATCTTCCTAGGAACAACGCCAAAGGCAAGGGAAGCAAGGGCAAAAATGAACTATTGGGATTTCATCAAGATCAAAAGATTTTGCACAGCAAATGAAACAGTTAACAAAACCAAAAGACAACTGACACAATGGGAGAAGATATTTGCAAAGGACGTATCAGATAAAGGGCTAGTGTCCAAAATCTATAAAAAACTTAGGAATCTCAACACCCAAAGAACAAATAATCCAATCAAGAAATGGGCAGAGGACATGAACAGATATTTCTTCAAAGAAGACATCCAGATGGCCAACAGACACATGAAAAAGTGCTCCATATCACTCGCCATCAGGGAAATAAAAAATCAAAGACCACAATGAGATACATCTTCACACCAGTCAGAATGGCTAAAATTAAAAAGTCAGGAAATGACAGATGCTGGC
>NC_081562.1:142868747-142872954 GCF_022355385.1 Mustela nigripes
TTGAAGACATCCAGATGGCCAACAGACACATGAAAAAGTGCTCCATATCACTCGCCATCAGGGAAATAAAAAATCAAAGACCACAATGAGATACATCTTCACACCAGTCAGAATGGCTAAAATTAAAAAGTCAGGAAATGACAGATGCTGGCAAGGATGCAGAGAAAGGGGAACCCTCCTACACTGTTGGTGGGAATGCAAGCTGATGCAACCACTCTGGAAAACAGCATGGAGGTTCCTCATAATGTTGAAAATAGAACTACCCTATGACCCACCAATTGCACTACTGGGTATTTACCCTAAAGATACAAACATAGTGATCCGAAGGGGCACGTGCACCCGAATGTTTATAGCAGCAATGTCCACAATAGCCAAGCTATGGAAAGAATCTAGATGTCCATCAGCAGATGAATGGATCAAGAAGATGTGGTATATATACACAATGGAATATTATGCAGCCATCAAAAGAAATGAAATCTTGCTATTTGCGACAACATGGATGGAACTAGAGAGTATCATGCTTGGCTAAATAAGTCAATCGGAGGAAGACAACTATCATATGACCTCCCTGATATGAGGAAGTGGAGATGCAACATGGGTGGTTAAGGGGGTAGGAGAAGAATAAATGAAACAAGATGGGATTGGGAGGGAGACACACCATAAGTGGTCTTAATCTCACAAAACAAACTGAGGGTTGCTGGGGGGATGGGGGTTGGGAGAAGTGTAGTGGGGTTATGGACATTGGCGAGGGTATGTGCTATGGTGAGTGCTGTGAAGTGTTTAAACCTGGCGATTCACATACCTGTACCCCTGGGGATAAAAATATATTATATATTTATTAAAAAAATAAAAAATTCAAAAGTGAAAAAAAAAGAAAGGGTGCTGGATATTGTTAAATGTATTTTCTGCAACTATTGATTTAATTATGTGATTTTGGCTTTTGAGTTTATTGATATGTTGCTTTCCCTTAATGTATTTTCAGATGTTAAAACAATCCTGCATTTTTTGATAAATCCTTTTATATGGTATTGGATTTAATTTGCTAATGTTTTTAAAGGATTTTTGTTTCCATGCATAAAAAGGATTCTGTAGTGTGTTTTCTTTGTGATGTTTTTGGTTTTGGTATCAGGGTAATACTGGCTTCATAGAATGAGTTGATAGTTATACCATCTTTTCTATTAAGAGCCAATACTAATTCTTTAAATGTTTGGTAGAATTCACCCTGGAAGACATCTATATGGACCTAGGATTTTCTCTGTGTGTTTTTTTTTTTTTTAAATTCTTAATTCAGTCTATTGTTGTTGGTCTATTCAGACTAAGTCAGTTTCTACAGTTTGTGTCTTTAAAAGAATTTTTTATTTAATCTATTTGTATACAGTTGTTTGTAGTAGTTCTATAAAATACTTTTTTTTTTTTTAAATTTCTGTAGGGTGGTGGTAATACTCCTTTTTATTTTTTATTTTAGAAATCTGACTCTTCTTACTTTTTTACTATCATCAATCTAGCTAAAATTTGTCCATTATATTCATCTTTTCAAAGAACCAGATTTTGGTCTCATCAGTTTTCTCTATTGGTTTTCTATTCTCTCTTTCCATCTTTGTGCTTCCTTTAGCTTTAGCTTTTTTCCTGGTGTCTTGAGATAGAATATTAGGCTATCTATTTGAATTTTTTTTAAAGATTATTAATTAATTAACTTATTTATTTATTTTTTCAAGATTTTATTTATTTATTTGTCAGAGAGAACGCACAAGCAGGCAGAGTGACAGGTAGAAGCAGAGGGAGAAGCAGGGTCCCTGCAGAGCAAGTAGCCCGATGTGGGACTCAATCCCAGGTCACTGGGATCATGAACTGAGCTGAAGGCCGCTGCTTCACTGACTGAGCCACCCAGGCACCCCTATTTATCAATTTATTTATTTGACAGAGGGTTAGAGATCACAAGTAGGTAGAGCTGCAGTCAGAAGGAGAAGCAGGCTCTCCGCTGAACAGGGAGCTCAATGTAGGGCTTGAATCCAGGACCCTGAGACCGTGACCTGAGCTGAAGGCAGTGGCTTAACTGACTGAGCCATCCAGGAGCCCCAAGATTTTTTTTTTTTTAATACAGTCACTTACAACTATAAATTTCCCTCTCAGTACTGCTTTAATTACATACCATAAGCTTTTATATATATTTTTTCATTTTCACTTCTTTCAAGACATTTCCTAATTTCTCTTTTGATTTATTTTCAGACCTATTGCTTAAGATGATATTAATTTCCACCTATTTGTGAGTTCTTAAAAATTTTATATTGTTATTTATAATTTTATTCCGTTATATCAGAAAACATTTTCTTACTATTTCTATCTTTTAAAATGTATTGGCTCAGATGTCCATCTACAGATGAATGGATAAAGAAGTTGTGGTGTACACATCATTGTGTTATATAATAGAATACTATCCAGCCATCAAAAAGAATGCAATCTTGCCATTTGTAACAAGGTGGATGGAACTAGAAGATATTATGCTAAGCAAAGTAAGCCAGTCAGAGAAAGACAACTACTGTATGATTTCACTGATATGTGGAATTTAAGAAGCAAAACAGATGAATATAGGGGAAGGTAAGGAAAAATAAATAAGATAAAAACAGAGAGGGAGACAAACGATAGGAGACTCTTAACTCTAGGAAACAAACTGAGGGCTGCTGGAGGGGATGTTGGGGGGGGGTAAGGAATAACTGGGTGATGGGCATTAAGGAGAGCACTTGATGCAATGAGCACTGAGTGTTGTATGCAACTGATTAATCTCTAAATTCTACCTCTGAAACTAATAATACACTATATGTTAAGTTGAATTTAAATAAAAAAAATTTAAAAATGTATTGAGATGTGTTTTATGGCCTAACATGTGGTCTATCCTGGAAAAGTGTATTTCCATGAGCACTTAAGGATGATGTATGCTCTGCGGCTGTTGTACCCAACATATTCTATAAATGTCTGTCAGGTCTATTTTGGTTGTTGTGTTGTTCAAGTGTTCTGTGTCCTTGTTGATCTGCCTAGTTGTTCTATCTATTATTGAAAGTGAAGAATTGAAGCCTCTAATTATTATTGTTGAATTATATCTTTCCTAATTTTTATCACATTTTGCTTCATGTATTTTGGTGTACATTTGTTATGTATGTTTTATGTTTCTGGTTTTATATCTTCTTAATGGATTGACCCTTTTATCATTATGAAATATTCCTCTTTATCTCTAGAAGCTTTGGTTTGTTTTAAAGTATATTTGTCTTTAGTTAGCTACTCCAGCTTTCTTGTAGTTGCTATTTGCACAACATATACATTTTCATTCTTTTACTTTTAACTAATTATATCTTTGAATCTGAAGTGTGTCTTCTGTAGACAGCATATAGCTGGATCTTGTGTATTTTTTTAATCCAGTCTGACAATCTTTACCTTCCAGTTGGATTGTTTAGCCCATTTAATTTTTTTAAAATATCTATCTATTTATTTATTTTAATAAACATATAATGTATTTTTATCCCCGGGGTATAGGTCTGTGAATTGCCAGGTTTATACACTTCTCAGCACTCATCATAGCACATACCTTACCCAATGTCCATATCCCATACCCCCTCCCCCCAGAAACCCTCAGTCTGTTTTTTGAGATTGAGTCTTTTATGGTTTATCTCCCTCCCAATCCCACCTGCTTTCATTTTTTTCTTTTCCTACCCCTCAACCACCCCACATTGCATCTCCACTTCATATCAAGGAGATCATATGATAGTTGTCTTTCTCTGATTGACTTATTTCACTAAGCATAATACCCTCTAGTTCCATCCACGTCATTGTAAATGGCAAGATTTCATTTCTTTTGATGGCTGCATAGTATTCCATTGTGTATATATACCACATCTTCTTGATCCATTCATCTGTTGATGGGCATATAAGTTCTTCCCATAGTTTGGCTATTGTGGACATTGTGGCTATAAACATTTGGGTGCACGTGCCCCTTTTGGAGCTCCATGTTTGTATCTTTAGGATATATACCAAGTAGTGCAATTGCTGGGTCATAGGGTAGCTCTATTTTCAGTTTTTTGAGGAACCTCCACACAGTTTTCCAGAGTGGTTGGACCAGCTTGCATTCCCACCAACAGTGTAGGAAGGTTCCCCTCTCTCTGCATCCTCACCAGCATCTGTCATTTCTTGACTTGTTAATTTTAGCCATTCTGACTGG
>NC_081562.1:142875954-142905576 GCF_022355385.1 Mustela nigripes
GAGTTTCTCATAGTATGTTCTTATAATTGTTTGTATTTCTTTGGTGTGATCTCTCCTCTTTCTTTCATGATTTTATTTATTTGGGTCCTTTTTCTTTTCTTTTTGATAGTTCTGGCCAGGGGTTTGTCAGTCTTATTAATTCTTTCAAAGAACCAGCTCCAAGTTTCGTTGATTTGTTCTATTTTTTTTTTTTTTTACTTTCTTTTTAATTGATTTCTGCTCTGATCTTTATGATTTCTCTTCTCCTGCTGGGTTTAGGCTTTCTTTGTTGTTATTTCTCCATCTCCGTTAAGTTTAGGGTTAGGTTGTGTATTTGAGACCTTTCTTGTTTCTTGAGAAAGGCTGTATCACTATATATTTTCCTATCAGGACTGCCTTTATTGTGTCCCACAGATATTGAACCATTGTGTTTTCATTATCATTTGTTTCCATGAATTTTTTCAGTTCTTCTTTAATTTCCTGGTTGACCCATTTATTTTTTAGAAGGATGATGCTTAGTCTCCATGTATTTGGGTTCTTTCCAAATTTCCTCTTGTCGTTGAGTTCTAGCTTCAGAACATTGTGGTCGTAAAATATGCAGGGAATGATCCCAATCTTTTGATACTGGTTGAGACCTGATTTATGTCCCAGGATGTGATCTATTCTGACAATATTCCATGTGCACTAGAGAAGAATGTGTATTCTGTTGCTTTGGGATGGAATGTTTTGAATATATCTGTGATGTTCATCTGGTCCAGTGTGTCATGTAAGGCCTTAATTTCCTTGTTGAACTTTTGCTTAGATGATCTGTCCTTTTCAGTGAGGGGAGTATTAAAGTCCCCTACTATTATTGTATTATTTTTGATGTATTTCTTTGAATTTGTTATTAATTGGTTTATATAGCTGGCTGCTCCAATGTTAGGGGCATAGATATTTAAAATTTTTAGGCTTTCTTGTTGGACAGACCCTTTGAGTATGATATAGTGTCCTTCCTCATCACCTATTATAGTCTTTCGCTTAAAATCTAATTGACCTGATAGAATGATTGCCACCCCAGCTTTCTTCTGATGTTCATTAGCATGGTATATTGTTTTCCACCCCCTCACTTTAAATCTGGAGGTGTCTTTGGGTCTAAAATGAGTTTCTTGTAGGCAACATATTGATGCGTTTTGTTTTTTTATCCATTCTGATACCCCTTATCTTTTGATTTGGGCATTTAGCCCATTAACATTCAGAGTAACTATTGAGAGATATGAATTTAGTGCCATTGTATTTCCTGTAAGGTGACTGTTACTGTATATTGTCTCTGTTCCTTTCTGATCTACTACTTTTGGGGTCTCTCTTTGCTTAGAGGACCCCTTTCAAGATTTCCTGTAGAGCTGGTTTGGTGTTTGCAAATTATTTCAGTTTTTTTGTTTGTCCTAGAAGCTTTTTATCTCTCCTATTTTCAAAGATAGCCTAGCTGGATATAGTATTCTTGGCTGCATGTTTTTCTCATTTAGTGTTCTGAATATATCATGCTAGTTTTTTCTGGCCTGCCAGGTTTCTGTGGATAGGTCTGCTGCCAATATAATGTTTTTACCCTTGTATGTTACAGACTTCTTTTCCCAGGCTGCTTTCAGGATTTTCTCTTTGTCACTAAGACTTATAAATTTTACTATCAGGTGACGAGGTGTGGACCCAATTTTATTGACTTTGAGAGGCCTTCTTAGCATCTCCTGGATTTTGATATTTGTTCCCTTTGCCATATTAGGGAAATTCTCTACAAAAATTCTCTCCAATATACCTTCTGCTGCCCTCTCTCTTTCTTCTTCTTCTGGAATCCCAATTATTCTAATGTTGTGTCGTCTTATGGTGTCACTTATATCTCGAATTCTTTCCTCATGGTCCAGTATTTGTTTGTCTCTTTTGCTCAGCTTCTTTATTCTCTTTCATTTGGTCTCCTGTGTCACTAATTCTTTCTTCTGCCTCATTTATCCTAGCAGTAAGAACCTCCATTTTTTTTTTAAGATTTTTAAAATTTATTTGACAGACAGAGATCACAAGTAGGCAGAGAGGCAGGCAGAGAGAGAGAGGAGGAAGCAGGCTCCCTGCTGAGTAGAGAGCCTGATGCGGGGCTCGATCCCAGGACCCCGAGATCATGACCCAAGCCGAAGGCAGCGGCCCAACCCACTGAGCCACCCAGGTGCCCCAAGAGCCTCCATTTTTGATTGCACCTCATTAATAGCTTTTTTAATTTCAACTTGGTTAGATTTTAGTTCTTTTATTTCTCCAGCAATGGCTTTTATCTCTCTGGAGAGGGTTTCTCTAATATCTTCTTTTTTGAGCCCGGCTAGAACATTGAGAATCATCATTCTGAACTCTAGATCTATCATATTAGCAATGTCTGTATTGATTAGGTCCCCAGCCTTTGGTACTTCCTCTTGTTCTTTTTTCTTTGGTGAGTTTTTCCGCCTTGTCATTTTGTCCAGATAAGATTTGCTTTCTTCTCCTCTGCAAATACGCTGTTCTCCTTGGTGAGTAAAGTTCGTCTTAACTGGGTTTCTTGTTGATCTTCTGGGGGAGGGCCCTGTTGTAGTGATTCTCAAGTGTCTTTGCCCCATTCCAAATTGCACTGCCCTTACCAGGGGCTGGGCTAAGTAATCTGCTTGGGTTTGCTTTCGGGAGCTTTTGTTCCCTGAGCGCTTTCCGTAGAGTTCCAGAGGACAGGAATGCTGATGGCTGCCTCTCAATCTCTGGCCTGGAGGAGCCAAGAGCTCGGGGTTCCGCTCCTCAGTGCGCCCTCAGAGAAAAGCGCCCAACCGCTGCCATCTCCCTGGCCTCTGGTCGCGCATGTAGGAAAGTGCTCAATAGGTCGCACTTGGAGAAAAGCGCCGGGTCGCTTCCATCTCCGTGGCCTCCAGCTGCTCTCCAAGCTCACCCAGCCTGCCACCAGTTCAAGATAACCCCAAGCTGAGAGCTTACTCCTTGGCTTTGTCGTTGTAGCTGGCTTCCCCGCTCTAATACCTGCAAGCTCTGCAACACTCAGACACCCCCAGTCCTTCTGTGACCCCACGGGATGTGGGGTTATGCTGACCCCTCGTGGGCTTTCCCCTGGTTTAGCCTCTGGAGCGATGTCCCTCCATGGAGCAGACTTTTAAGAGTCCTGATTTTGTGCTCCATTGCTCTGCCGCTTGCCAGGAGCCGGCCCCTGCCCCCACCGTCTATCTTCTTGTCACTTTGGATTCACTTCTTTTCAGATCCTACCTTTCAGAAAGTGATCGATTTTCTGTTTCTAGAATTGTTGCTCTTCTTCTCTTTGATTTTCTGTTGGATTTGTAGGTGTTCACAATGGTTAGATGAGCTATTTAGCTTATCTCCTGCTTCCTGATGTCGTCTGAGCCTGCTACTTCTCTGCCATCTTTACTCCTCCTATAGACCATTTAAATTTAATGTTATTCTTGATATAGTTGAAGTCTCATGTGTCATTTACTTTTTGTTTTCCATATGTCTCTTTTTTGTTCTTCTATTGTTCTTTTTCTACTTTCTTTTTCTTTAAGTGAATATTCTCAAATGTAGCATTTTAATTTCTTTAATGATTTTTTTTTGGCATTTTTAACAGTTATTTCCTTAGTGGTCACTTTTTGGTTCACCATAAACATATTAACATGTAAGAATCAGCTTCAAATTTATACTGACTTAATTCCAATGAAATATAGAAATGGTAATCCTATAGAGTTCTATTCATAGCCCTCATTCTGTGGTACTACACTTATATAAAAGTTACAAATCCAACATTACATTTCTTTAATTATTACCTTATATTGGTTTATGTTTTTTAAAGAAGCTAGGAGAAAAAAGAGCATGCATATACATATAGCCTTTGTTTTATTACCCTTCTTATCATTTCTGATCTCTTGATTTGTTCTTGTGGATTTGAGTAACTATCTGGAGTGATTTCTTGGGCCACTATAGCTTTGTTCCCACCTACTTCCTTTGTACTATTATTTGCAAATATATCATTTCTATATAGTACAAGCTTGAAAATATGTTATATGTATTTTGTTTTATAGAATTGTTTTCTAAATTAGTTGAGAAAAGAAAAGAAACATATACATTTGCATATCTTTTAAAATTACAGTTACCTTTATCAGTCCTCTTTGTTTTTCATTCTTTACCCTCTGGGATCATTTCCTTTCATCCCGAAGAATATTCTTTAGTTTTTTTTTTTTTTTTCAACAAATTCATTTTTTTTTAATATGGCAATGTTTTAACCTCACATTTGAAAGATAGCTTTGCTGGATATAGGGTTCTTGGCTGGCTGTTTTTTTTTTTTTTTTCTTTTTGAGGGCTTTGACTATATTATGTCAATGCCTCTGGCTTTCATTGATTTTTATAAGAACTCAGTTATTATTCCTATTGGGGTTCATTTGTTAGTGATGAGTCACTTTTCTCTTGCTGCTTTTGGGAACTTTTCCTTGTCTTTGGTTTTGAGCATATTTACTGTTTATGAAAGCAAATCACTTTTGTTTATCCTATTTGGAATTTGTCAAGCTTCCCATATGTGGACACTTATGTTTTTAAATAAATTTGGGGATTTTTCAGCCATTATGTCTTTGAATTTTGTGTTCTCCTCCTTTCTTTCCCTCTTCTCCTTTTGTTACTTCCATTAAATGTGTGTTTTTATAGTTAGTGGTGTCCCACATTTTCCTAAGACCATCTTCATTTTTTTAAATTCTTTATCTATCTCTCTCTCTCTCTGTGTTCCTTAGATTGCATAATCTCTTTCAATCTATCTTTACATTTGCTAATTCTTTCTTTTGGAATTCAAATCTACTGTTGAACACTTCTAGGAAATTTTTAGTATTTGTTTTTGTATTTTTAATTTTTCAGAATTTCCATTTGGTTCTTTTAAAATAATTTCCATATTCTCATTGATATTCTTTATTTGAGGCAACATTTTCACCAAACCTTCCTTTACTTCTTTAATCATGATTTTCTTTTCATTCTTTAAGCATATTTTTAATGCTTTGTTGGTTAAATATGACAGTATCTGTTCACTCTCACAGAGAGTTTCTATTTTAGGCTTGCCTTCCAGTTTATAGGTAATACTTACTTGTTTTACTGCATATTTGGACATTTTAGATATTTACATCTTACGTTGTAGCAGCTCTTGTTAGTAGTTACCCACTACTACTACTTGGGACCTTGTTAATTTATTGGGTTTTAGTGAGTTAGTTTGTTTAATGACTGGCTGCATTTTTGTGGTGAGATCTGTGTGAAGCCTCTGATGTTGTGCCTCAGGGTTACAGTCTTAGCTTTGTCCACAGTCATGTTGGGATGACAGTGTTTTGACAGAGTTTTCTTTAACTGCCTCTTACCATGACCACACCTTGCTATCCAGTCAGAATTTAAGATACATATTGACCCTCTGAGGACGCCTTCCTCCTGTCTTTTTCCAGTTTTCTCCTGCAAGCTACTCATGCTATAGGTTAGCCTTTATTGTCAATGAACCACCAACCTCTTCCTAATTGCCATCACAGCAACCTCTGCTGTTTTTTGAGTGTCCTTAGGCTTTAGTTTTTTGCACTTTGTTGCAAGTGAAGTCAGTTCTATGGGAAGAGAATAGCTTTTCTTATGGCTTCCCAGGCAAAAATCTCTCAGTCAAATCTTAGGATTTGGGGATAAGACAGGGCCAACCTTTTCTCTGTTGTGATACCATGGTTCTAGGAATTGAGTGCTCAGTTGTGGGAGGCAGGTCTTCTTGGCTCTTTGAGTATAGAACCTATCTTTCCTGCTGAGACAGGGCAATCAAGACTCTAGTATGTGTGTGTGTATATATATCTATATAGAAACATATTATATGTAGTATATATTTAATAAAAATTACATATATAAATTATTAATATATTTTATAATTTTAATAATTTAATATATACCTAATAATTTTGACCAGTTTTTCTGGGAAATGGGTCTCATCCTGTCATGCCAGAAGTGAAATCTCATTTTTAAAGTGGATTTATCTCCAGATGAGCTATTGGTTCTATTCTCCATAGTCAAAGATATTCTATATATGAATTATATTATTAAGAGAAATGTAATTTCAGATTTCTTGTATAATCTGAATGGCTTGTTTTCATATCATTCTCTCTATTATGTATTGTTGAATATAAAGGAGAAATCTGAAAAGTAATGATATAGAGCTTTCAAAATATAGATGATTTCTCAGAGAAAAAGCAGACTGGTTGGTTGTCTGTTTGGAAGGTGAAATATTATCATTGAACATGGCTCTCATTCCTCCGTATTTGGTCTAACCAATCTCTGTCCCATCTCTGACTGCATTCTTGATCCACATTTCTTTGCTGATGCCCACCTTACAGGATGCAGTTCTGAAACAGATAAGGCTCAAGGACAGAATGGCTTTGCACATCAGTTACTAGTATAAAACTTGTCTTATAAGATCTTATTTTATTCTTTTAGGTTGTATCAAAATGTTGAGGGTCAAAATAGCCTATGACAATGTCAAAAAGCCCTGGCATTGAAAAGCCTATAGTGGAGCCACCAGGTCAAAATTGTAACAAATATTTTCCATCGAGAACACATTTTTAGCAAACTCTACACATTGGTGAGACTTAGGTGAAGGAGGGAATGGACTGAAGAATGTACACCAATGAGGTGTTCAGAGAACCTTGCAAAGAGGATAAGTGGTACAACTTATGAGATAATATAATCCAGGAATTCTCAGTGATTCTTTGCAGTTCAGATTAAATATTAGAATATTGTGGCTTGGTTCTCCTGTTAATAAGATCTTTTAAGGTAACTTTTTACAAATCTTAAATATTTTAAAGAGAGCTGGAAAAGGAGAATATGTTATTTAATAGAACTACTTGCTGTGGACAATTAATGAAATGTGGTGAAATAATACTACTATATTTATATATTACAAACAAATAAAATACCAGTCTGTCCATGACAGATTAGAATAAAACTAACTCATGAGAATTATTGACAGAGGGCTAAGGCCTTGAGTTTGACACACACTGCTTTGGGTCATTTGTATTTTCTCATACCACAAATGTCAAGGGCCATTTGGGGGTCAAAACTTCTGAAGGAGAAAATGCAGAAATACAAGGATTATATCATTCTTGCTCTTACCAAATTCAACTGAACTCCATATCCACTTACACTGGATGCCTCAACAACATTTTATCAACTTAAGTGTGCATAGTCTTTCAGCTTTCTAACACTTAAACGAAGACAAATAAAATTAAGTTAGTTTTCCCTTGGAAGTTCTGCTTATAATAAAGAAGATAGATATATCTTAGCTAGTGATGCATCAATGTTTGGAAAAAATTGTTTTTTCTCAAATATAGCCCATAAATTGAAATAGAAACACTCCCAGTATATTGTCTAGTGTATACATACATACATACATATATTTGTATGCATATGCATGCAGATATGTATATTGGTACATGTGCGTGCATGTTTGTATGTTAGTGAAAATCTAACTTTATCTATCAGATGTTCATTAGTTAATTTATAGCTAAATATCCTTCTAGTCTTTTTTGTTATGTTTTACATCCCTTAGTAACCACATGATAGGTACTGTATATGTAAAGGTTATTCAGCACTTTACATTTTGCAGAATGACCATGTGAGGATAAAGGAGAAAGCTAAATGCCTGCAATCTATTCAATATTATTTGTCAGATTGGAATGCCTTGAGTTAGCATGTGGTTTTTTAGAATAATAGGAAAATTTTATAAATCATTTTAATGATTAATTCATAATGAAGTATGAAACATTCTCTTTTTCATCATTTTCTCAGTGGTCATTTGTTGATCTATTTTTATTTTAAAATAATGTATGTACAGCATATACTTCATTAGGAAGGACTTTCAGAGAGTTCTCAGATGAGAATATAGTGAATTCAGGCATTTATTCAGAATGAGACCAGATGTTTTCCCAGGAGTCTTACATTCCTAACCACAGGCCAGTGTCTGCCAGATTTGAGTGTGAGGTCTCAAAACTACACACACTGGACTTAATGCAAATTAAATTAGAATGAGAAAAGTAATTATCCAGGACTTAACCTAACAACGGTCAAGTGAAGAAACTGAGATGACTGTCCTTCCTATGAGGATGTGCTGTTGATCTGCTATTAACAAGGTAAGTTCCTGTGAGATATTTTTCTTGGGCTGTAGTTGTGAGGGGTAGTGCTGAATTAGCTATGTCTTCTCAGGCTTCCTGTCCCCTTATTCCTAAAGGTACAATTGAGAAAACAGCTGGATGGGCTTAAGGAATGACTTCCTTAACAAAAACTGCATAACAGGAGATACAGCTTAATACATCTACAAAAATAAGCATTGGCCTATGTGCTGAAAATAGTTCTGCTAGGTGGGAGGGCAGGTGGAGGCCATGCTGACAAAATGTAGGGCAATCTTGGTCACACAAATCATGTAGTAGGCCAAAAATATTTTCTGCTTTCCTTTCTCCTCTGGCTTTTTTGTTTGTTTGTTTCCATAGGAATTTGGCAGGGAAGGGAGACTGAGGTGAGGGAAGCTGATGATTTACTACATTTGCTTAACATTGATTCATTTATTTATCTGAGCTAGCACTGATCTCACATCCTGAAGATTTACTGCACAGTTGAACAGGGTGGAGAACAATTCAGGGCACTCTGATTAGAACCCATAATAATGTTGAAATCTGAGGCTAGATCTAATTCCCATGTAAATCCTGCTTGCTTTTGACGTTTGTGTGCTGGGGAGATGTGATTTTGTTTGGGTTATATCTGAACTCCACTGTATTGTCTGTGTCAGGATTAACTTCATCTGCAAGAAAGCATTAATTCTTAGACTCAGTGGTACAGAATTTTAGCACTGGAAAAGATATCTGGTTTAGGTTCCTGTTTTTATAGATAGGAAACTAAGCGACTTGCTCAAGGTCACACAGCAAGTTAACATTTCTCCCCAGATAACACAACAGCTTTTAGTATCTTGGGAGATTACCTTTTAACCCTACTGTAAAACACATCAGTTCCGAAATAGCTGAGCTTTCTCTGGCAACAGTCTTGATTTGGGCAGCTTCTTTAATGCCTGACTTTTCTTGAACAATCCCAAGCACAATGATAAGTCTTCTGGAATCTTTTTTAGCCATAACTGAGAGTAGGTGCATTTGTGGCAACTGAAAATCTCAAAAGCTATAGCTACAGGACTCATCTTGTTATATTGCAAAAAACATGATGTAATTTAGAAAATACTCTGTTTAGCTGAAAACAGGGCATACAAGCAAGCCATCTGAGTTTGTTGTGAGAGGTATAAATTCACTCCTAATGTGAGTTTATAACTGAATAATTAAGGAGTTGCCAGAAAGGGCAATGATGTATGTTTATATTCCTCCTCTGAAATCTTCTGTTCTTCCTAATGGTCATAATAAATTTGAGTGCATCAGAATTCAGTGGGTACCTCTGCTTTGCTTGTTTTATATTAAACAAGTATTTATAGGTAGCTTTTTATCTACCTGACACTCATTTTTCCCACATGAGATTTTTTTTCTCCACAAGAATTTAGGCTGTAATGAGGGGAATTTATTTTCCTGAATAAGAGAATTTTATATCAGGAATGTATGGTTTTTTTTGTATATTTTTTTTAAATATTCTTCTTATTTATTTGAGAGAGAGAGAAGGAGAGAAAGAGAGCATGAGAGAGGGGAGGGTCAGAGGGAGAAGCAGACACCCCACTGAACAGGGAGCCTGATGCAGGATTTGATCTTGGGACTCCAAGATCATGACCTGAGCCAAAGACAGTCGCTTAACCAACTGAACCACCCAGGTGCCCAGCAGGCATGTGTGTTAAAGACCACCTCTACTTCTTTATCTACTCTTGGGAAGCTAAGACCACTTTTCTGGAATGTAGAACTGGGATTAGATTTTCTAGTTAGCATGTGCTCCTTATTTAGTGTCTTCCTATGTAAAACCATGATTCCATAAGTGAAAATTAAAAAAAAAAAAGTTCAGCACAAGTTCTACTGACTTGAGCAAAAACGATCTTTGTTCTTGATCCAACAAGTAAGTTCACATTCAGATATGACCTACAGACATGTTTTCAGAACTGAAAACCTATCTCATTACTCCTATAAAAGGAAAAATATAAATTATATAAATTTGATATTAGGATAAGATCTTATAAATATACTTCCAAAGAGACTGGACAAATATAGAACCATCAGCATGAGCCAGTTTCACTAGGAGAGTTACATTTAGACTCTGACTCTTTAGGATTTGCCAGATGGGTTTGGCTGCTGAATGTACATGGAAAAGCCTTTCAGTATGGGATCATGGGTTGAGGTTTAGAACACATCTTGCCCTACCCTCATTTCATAGATGAGAACAATGATTGCTATGAGAGTCGTGGCTTGTCCAACAACACATAGCCATGTTAGTGGTTTAGCAGCAGAGCTCACTGATTCAAGCTTCTGACTTCGACTCAGCTGCCAGCCCATGTACTAAACCCTTTCCATAGTTCAATATTCCAAGATTCTCAAAAGTATGATCTACCTGAACATGCTCTTGACATAGACATTTTCTTTCTAAACCAAAAGGACTGTGGCATAGCCATGGTGTTCAAAGTATGTTTTAAACTTGAAATCTATTGGTGCCTCATTCAAGTTCCAAACCTTTGTATGCAGTCAGCCGGCCTTCTCTGAGAAACCCAAACTTTTGAACAATATTGAATGTGTTTAATTGCTGTTTCGAATTAGTCAGATTCCTCCATGGAGTATGTAAATCCCGGCAGGTATCTGGAACAAACTACAATCTTTGCCTAATCTAAGCTTTCATTTAAAGTTTTTCTATAAAATATGAATTTGTGAATAGAAGTTGATGGCAAGAGGCTGGGGATTTACAGGATATTGAATGAGCTGTCACATTACCATAACCTGATTTAGATCCCCAGAAGGCAATTGTGCCTGGAATTTTCCAGGCTGAAATGCTGATGGGAGACTTCTACCTAAAGAGTTTATGACAGACTCAGCCTCTGGAGTGACTGTTAGGGCAATGAATTGTGACTAGAGGTGAAATTCATGGGTATGTAAAGGAATGCTTTTAGGGAAGGACGTTACTGGGGAAGAGGAGGAGAGTTAAATTTGGAATTTTAAGAGCATAGAAAATTTCAGGATCAGAATAACTTGTAGCAGGTGCATTGAATCATAAATCATGAATTAAAAAAATACCGCCACACGTCAGTCATCGCAGTAGAGTAGCTGAGGCACTGATTAACTGATACCATTTTAGAACTTCTTAGGAGCAAAAGCTTAAATTTCCAATTCTGTGAGCAATGTTTGTCCTAGACTTCACATCTCCAAGCTAATGGGGTGGGCTGACCACTAGTAGAGTTCTTGTACTTGAACTTAAGCAGCCATTTGGAAGCTTCCTTTATTAACAGGGAAACTCTTGCCATGAACTTCGTAATCTCCCCCACTTTAATTCTAGACTGTGGTTTCGAGGGGTACACAGATGAGTGCTTACTCCCCTGAAAGTGTCACTGCTTTTGCTTGTGGAGCATAGCCTGGGCTCAATGCTGACTCACTATATCATCTTGTTGGGGCAAATGAGATTCCAAGATGTAGGGACTTCACTAAGGTCTTACACATACTGAGGCATCGAGTAAAAAGCTAATGTTGATTGAGGGCTTACTCTATACTAAGCACTTTTCTAAGTACTTTAAACATATTAACTAATTTAGGTCTCAGGATTCCTCCCTACAATGTGTACTATTATCAGTCCCCATTTTGAACTGAAGGAAGTTTAAGTAACTTTCCCTGGATGCACAGGTAGGATGCAGTGGGTATGAGGGTTGAACGTAAGTGATTTTATCTCACAGCTCCTAACTAACTGTCTTTAGTCCTGCCAAGTTTCCTGAATCCTAACCTCTACATCCAGTTCCTATTGTCTGATAGGGCACATTTACCCCTTCCTTCAGGCACGGGGATCATGGGTCAAATCATATTTGTCTTTTTTCCCACATTTACATCATTCCCTGGATAATGATGTCACTGCAGATATTGCCTTATTAAGTAATTTTTTTGAGCTGCTGTTTCAGATAGTTCAATTTATAAAAGACCTATCATTAATTACTGGTCAATCTTTTCCCCTTAGATTGAATCAAAGATTGATTATGAAAATAGAGAGAGATTCAAGCTTTTGCTCCTAAAATGCTCCACAATGGTATTGTTCCAGTAATACCTCAGCTACTGAACTCCATGTGATTGTGGTTTTTTAAATTCATGATTTATGATACAACGTACCTTATGCATTATTCTGATCTTGAAATTGCCAATGTTTCTTATAATTTCAAGTTTGACTATTTTGGATCCCAGAAGTATTCCATTCTTATTACGTCTCTGGGCAAAAGAAACTCTAAGATTTAAGAATAAAGAATAAAAACTGACAAAAAAGGGGAGTACAGTTTCCAGAAGATATTAAAGGTATTCATGAACAGACTGTTCATTCTAAACCACAGAAATGATGCCACCAATAGTTGGTTTTGATCAGTCTTCTGTATTTTGATTTATCCATTCACACTTATTTATTCATTTATTTACTGAATTCTTAATATGATAAGTGCAGGAAAGTCCCTACTTGAAGAGTTTGTAGTCTACCATGACTATGGTACTTGTGTAATAAGTAGACAAGATTACAAATGAGGAGTTATATCAACAGTGTTTATAACACTGTGTATAACTGTGTAGTTGGGAAAAAATCAAGAGTGTATGAATTACTTAAGAACAATCGTATCCCAATAGCTCATTTATAAATTGACTATTTGGAACTCAAAACATATTTTTTTTTTTCCAGGTTGGATCACAGAAGTTGCAACTGAATGACATTTTCCTCTTCATTTAAGTCCTAGTTGCAGTGAAGATGGCAAGGAAACAGAAAGAAGGAGGGTAAGAAAGAGTAAGCATGAAAGCTGTGTGAAATGCTGGCCATAACCTGGTCTGACTCTGACCCGGGCAACTTCCTTTAGCTCTGTGAGCCTCAGTTTCTTTATCTGTAAAAGAAATAATGTTACCTAACTCTCAAAAGCATGAAGCATCTGGCAAAGTGGCCAGTACCTGCTTTCTTGGGTAGGAACTTTCTGTAATTCTTCCACTTTCGAGTGCCCTAATTTACAGACTGCTAAACTTCTCCATCAACATTGGCCAAAATTAGCACATTCTTTCAAATTATCTTCCACCAAAATTGCCTGCTTTTCCTTTCCAGTTGTTTAAAACTCTGATTAGCTCCGGATTGTTGATCTCAGCTGGGTGTTAGGAAGAAAACAACGAACTCACACAAACGCATGAAGGGCTTGACAGTCTCTGAAATCTCCTCAAGTTCGTTGCATTAAAAGAAAAAAAAAAAAACCTGCTTATTATCCGGAAAGCATGTCTCAGTGATGCGATTTCAGTCAGCATGCCAAAGTGAAGTCAAAACTTCAGGCACAGTAGGGGAAAGATATTTTTGGGCTGGTGAAGGTCAGCTTATTCTGCGTACCTGTCCCTGGTCAGCTCCATGCTGCATTTCCTTTTTCACAGTACCTTTCCTTTCTTTACTTCTGAACCTCCAATTTCTCTAAAGCTTTTTGCCTGCCCAGAGTGGCTTTTTGGCAGGAGCACCAGGGGTTCCAGAGGTGAGGAGACAAAGGGAGAAAGGGGCATTTGCACATGCTGTTCATATTCCTGAGTCATTTATAGGTAAGGGTTGTCTCTACTAGCATTTCAGATGCTCTTTATAAGGCTGTGATAAGAGCTGTGTATTGTTTAGATGTGAGTTTGGCTCAAAATGTTCATTGGCAGGGAAAGTATAAATTAATGGAACCTCTAAAGACTCTCCAGTGGCCTTACAGATAAGTTTTGTAAGAAAGATTGACTGACAAATATTTTTTAACGAACTGCAAAACTTTCATGTTTGAATTGGCATGGATCTCGGAAATTGATTTTGTCCTAGACCCTCATTTTGAATACAAGGAAACCAAATCCCAGAAAGGGAAACATGTACTGCCTCTGTAATTGCTCTTGTTCTCATTTCCTCTGGTTCTTCCACAGAGCTGGGAGAACTGGCGTGGAATGTCAGTGGTGAAGTTTGTCCATATTACTGACGGGAAAGCAGGTGCCTTCCCAGATGGTAAGCTTTGAGAAGCTGCTGAGTAAAGGAACGTAGAGTGCTAAATATGTGGCAACTTCTCTGAAGTGCGAGGCAAGGAATTGGGAAAGGAATCTTCTCATCTGCATGCTCAGAACTGAGAGCAAAAGGCCACTGCAGTAACACAACTTGACTCCCTGCTCCTGTTAGCAGTGGTGGAAAGATGTAGGCATGATAGTACAAGGATTGTTTGGGGAGCTCGTGCCATTTTATACAGAGCTATTATGTAACACCATAACCCTCCGATGTTTCCTCTTCCTACGCTAATTAAGGAAAAATTATAATTTCTCAAAGAGGCTAAAAATTACTGAGTCTACCTCACAAAGTGGATGGGAGTATCAAATAAGATAATCTATGTTAAACATTTTACAAACAAGTATACACAAATGTAAGATGTTTTCACCCGGCCGATCACCTTACACATGACATTTTTATTCTGTCTTTCCTCCTTCAGAATTGATTAAGTTTTTCTTCAGGCTGGCATAATTCTCATGATGTCAGTCCATGAGTAGATATTCAGTTTTTTATGGCTGGGACTTAAATGCATTGCCAGGGGGAGTATGGAGGGTCAGAATCAAAGCTCGGTAGATTTCTAGTTATCACTGCTCCTTCACATTCCTCTGAGAACTGCAGGTCAGTGGGCAAATGCTATAGTGCCTGCTGGGGATATCTGACCCTGAAAATAGTGAAAAAATTAAATTGAGATTTTTTTATTGTGCCCCCAGCAAAAACAGTTACTGAACCAGTCAAGTGTTAGTGTGACTGAAGCCTACAGTCATAATTGTGATTCTAGGACAGTTCTTAGAACATGTGCCTTCCCCTTATTAAAATGTTTTAATTATATGATATAATTCTTGATCTTCCATGGAAAATACCACCATTTCTTCCCCTGAATCCTTGAATTTTCACTTCTCTGTAGCTTGGCATTTTAACTTAATTAAACATTTATCATTGCAAAGAAATTCAAGAACAAAGTAATTTTCATTACTTTGTCTTTCACCAAAAACAGTATTTGACCTGGGCTATCCATATTTCGTATATAAACAATGATAATTTCTCCATTATTTAAAAAGTACATAGATATATGACCCAGTCAGTTATGGAAACTATCCAAGAGTATATTCATTTCAAAATTACCAAGTTAAATAACAAAGTGTATTAACTTTATTTTCTAATGTATGTGTGTTTAAAGATTTAAAAAGAAATTACAACCATTATATTTTGCTTAAATACACTTGAAGGCTTTATATAAGTTACTCATAATGTCTCTATTGACCTTAATGATGCATATCGCAAAAGGCTATCATAAATATTTTTAACAACTCACAGAACAGGAATCTTCTTACAGTGAGGTAAGATTTGCCAGTCTGTCAAAGGTATGGATGGGCAGAAAACAGCATATAAGATCACGGAGGTGGGAGTTCAGAGTCCAGAATCTAGGCAAAGTTAAGGTAAGGAGGAAGAATATACAATAGTCAGGGGTTGGGAACATCCAGGGGGTCAGATAGAGATAAAGAGCCTGGTAGATTTAAGAAATCAGCTGTCAGAGAAGCAAAAATAGATCAGTTATTTTTTCGTGAGGAAAGTGGGTCAGGACCCCTGTGATCACACCACACCAACCACTGGCTATCACTGAAGTTGTTTTTAGTCCAGCTTGGGCTACTTTGCAAGTTTAATTAATGCAGTGGAGCTCCTCACTTTTCTTGGAGTTTGAGAACATGGTTCATTGCTGGTAATCCTCTAAGTGTTCACAGACTACAATATGAAAACTATTCTCATTTGATGCAAAGCCTTTTTTAGTTAGGAGATCTGCATCTTACTTGATGGTCATGGTTGAATGTTAATTATTGTATGCTGCATCTACCATATTCTTAAGATAAATCAGACAAATTCCTAGGTTTCTGTTTCCCCTACTAATGAGGGATTTTCATAACCCCTTGCTATATCTTTTATCTATGTGAAAAACCCAAAAGAATGCAAAACAACAACAAAACAAAACACAATAAGCCAGACAAAGAAAATTATTGACAGCTTTCTGAGGTTGCCCAACACTTCTTCATGCATCTCCATTACCAATTTGGACAATGAGTGTCAGGAACTTAAGTAGCATTTTCAGACCATTTTATATGTATTTTTACTCAGCTTGTTGGATGCTATCATGGAAACCTTCATAAGCATTCTAAGCAATAGGAAGAAGATCCTTCAGTCACATGAAGTGCTCATGTTTCTCTACATCTGGGCATCAAGGTCATCAGTAAGCCTCATGTACGTTGTATTTTGTGAGCAGTGATTGGTCTCTTAATATGGGGGTGATAAGGCCAATATTTTAGATCTACACTTTGGTCAGAGGTCGGTTTTTCTGGACTCTATAGTTACTTAAATGGAGCAGAAAAATGAATAAGTGATGAATAATAATTTAGATCCAGCATGCTCATTCAGCTGAGGTACTTCAAAATGACTGAGTGAGTTGCTTAATTTTTCATTTTTTTTTTTAACTAATTCATATACGGGCATTTAAAAATAATGCTTTGAATGTAATACAGTTAAGACAATAATGATTTTCTTCCCTCTAAAAATGGAGGCAGTCCTTTCAAATTAATTCCTTTAAAACTGGACTTTCACATTGAAAAAATCTGACATTTATGTTTATGCAACTCATGATTTTTACTAATTGTTATGTGAAGTAAAGTCCTTTATGGCTTTAATATCATAGCGTTGGAACCCCAAAAGTCCTGTAATATAGGCAGCAGAAATAAATAGGAAAGACAACAAACAGATAAGCAAGTGTATATGAACGCAACACTATGTGATAATCTGTTTAAAGATGCATAACCTGAATCTAAACAGAAGGAACTATCTGGGAAATTTGAAGTGAAGAACATTCCTCAAAATGACAGACCTCTATTCCTAAAACATGTCAAAGTCATGAAAACATAAAGAATGATGAAGTATTCCAGATTAAGGACCATTATGGGGTAATTGACAAAATTTGAATATATATTAGATCAATGTTCAATTTTCTGAATATAATAATTATATGTTAGTTACATAACAGTATATCTTTGTATTTATGAACATCTAGACATGAGGTCTGCAACTAACTCATTTCCCCCAGATTCACTGAGATATAATCAACCCATAACAGTGCATAAATTTAAGGTGTACACTCTTTTGATCTAAAACTTATATATTATAAAATGATTACCACCATTTTGTTTGCTAATAACTCCATCATGTCATATCACATAATTGCCATTTCTTTTTGGTGAGAACACTTAATATTTCACTCTCTGAGCAACATTCAAGTATATACAGAATTTTTAACCATAATCACCATGCTGTATTTTAGATTCCCTGAATTTACTTATTTAATAACTTCTACCAATATTTTCTCATTTTTCACATATTCAACCCTTGGTAGCCACCACTCTATTTTCTGATTGTGTTCGATTTCACATAAAAGTGAGATCATCCAGTGTTTGACTTTTTCTGTCTGACTGATTTATTTCACTTAGTGTAATGTCCTCAAAGCTCATCTGTGCCATCACAAATTGAAGGATTTCCTTCTTTCTCATGGTGGAATAATGTTCTTTTGTATATACATGTCACATTTTAATTCATTTGTCAGTTGATGGATGCTTAGATTTTTTTTTCCATATCTTAATTATTGTAAATAATGTTACAATAAACATAGGAGTATATATATCTGTTCAATATCCTGTTTTCATTTCTTTTGGATAAATACCCAAAAGTGGGATTGCAGGATATATGGTTGTTCCATTTTTAATTTCTTGAGGACCCTCCATACTGTTTTTCATAGTGGTTGTACCAAATTATATTGCCACCAACAATGCACAAGGGAACCCTTTTCTCTATATCTTTTCCAGTATTTGTTTTCACTTGTCTTTTTGATGATAGTCATTATTACAGGCATGAGGTGATATCCCATTATGATTTTGACTTGCATTTCCTTGATGAATAGTGATTTACAGTATCTTTTCTTTTATCTGTTGACAATTTTTATGTCTATTAGAAAAATGTATATTTAGTATCTCAGCCAATTTTTTAATTAGATTTTTTTTTGCTATTGAGTTGTATGAGTTCTTATATATTTCAGATATTAACCCATTGTCCGATATTTCATTTGCAAGTTTTTTCCCCTTTCATAGATTGTCTTTTCATTTTATTGACTGTTTATTTTGCTGGTCAGAAGCTTTTCAGTTTGATGTCTACTAATTTTTTATTTTGTGGGGTCTTTTAAGATTCTTTTTTGGCCTATTGATTGAGAATGTGTTACTTAATTTTCACATATTAGTGAATTTTCCAGTTTTCCTCATGTTATTTATTTCTAGTTTCATACCATTGTGTTTAGAAAAAATACTTTGTATGATTTCAATCTTCTTAAATTTTCTAAGATTATTTTGGTGACCTATCATGATTTATCCTGGAGAATATTTGGTGGATGCTTGAGAGTATATGGATTTTGTTGCTGTTGCTTGGAATACTCTGTATACATCTGTTAGACTGATTTTGTCTAAAGTATGGCTCAAGTCCATTTCTTTCTTGATTTTCTGTCTAGATTTAGCTATTATTAAAAGTGAGGTATGAAGTCTCCTACTTTTATATTTTTCTATTTTCCCTTTAGATCTGTATTTGCTTAATATATTTAAGTGCTATAACACTGAGTGCAATGTTGTAAATTTCACATATGTATGTAAAATTTATAACATATTTTTGTTTTTTGACCCCCTTGTAATTATATAATGACCTTCTTTGTCTCTTGTTACAGTTTTTGGCTGAAATGTACTTTGTCTGATATAAATATAGCTAACCCTGCCCTCGTTTAGTTTTCACTTGCGTGGGATATATTTTTCCATACTTTCACTTTGAATCTATATGTGTCCTTAAAGCTGAAGTGAGTTTTTGTAGACAGCATATAGTTAGTTATTGTTTTCTAATCTGTACAGTAACTCTATATCTTTAGTTGGAGAATTCAATCCATTTATATTTAGAGTAATTGTTGATAGGTAATGACCTCCTAATGGCATCTTATTAATTATTTTCTGACTGCTTTATAGTTCCCTTGTTCTTTTCTTTCTCTTTTGCTGCCTTTCTTTGTGAATTAATGATTTTCTGTATTGGTATGCTTTGATTCCTTTCTTTTTATGCTCTTTTGTGAATATACTGCAGGGTTTTGCTTTGTGTTACCAAAAAGCTTATAGAAAACATCATATATATATATATATATTTATGTATATATATATAATATATATAATATATATATACATTTATATATATATATAATGACACATATATCTAATATAGGTTTTATATCTATATCTATATATAGATATATGTTGATATTTATGCTGATAGCTTCAATCATGTACAAAAGCCCTATCCCTTTAAATTCTTTTATGCTTTTGGTGTCATAATTTATATTTTTATATTGCATATTCATTAAAATTATTATAGTTATAACTATTGGTATTACTTTTGTCCTTTAAGTCTTTATGCTAGTTAGATAGTTAACACATCATCATATTATAGTGTTAGTGTATTAAAAATATGACGATACCCTTACCTTTGCCAGTGGGTTGTATATTTCCATATGTTTTCATGTCACTGATTAACAGCCTTTCAACTCAGCTTAAAGAACTCTTTTCAGCATTTTTTATAAGGGGTATCTAGTGGTATGAATTCCCTCAGCTTTTGTTTATTAGGGAGCCTTTATCTTGCCTTTATTTCTGCAGGACAACTTTGGAGCATGAAGTATTCTTGGTTGCTCGTTCTTTATTTCAGCACTTTGAATGTATTATCCTATTCTCTCCTGGCCTGCAAGGCCCTCTGCTAAGAAATCTGCTGAGAGCCTTATGGGAGTTTCCTTGTTGGAGACAAAGTTTTTTCTCTTGCTGCTTTTAAAAATCCTCTCTTTTTCTTTGATTTAGGCAGTTTTATTTTGATATGTCTGGAAGGAGGTTTTTTTAGATTGAATTTTGGGGGTTACCAAAAGCTTTACGAACTTAGATGTTCAAATATCTCCCTAGAACTAGGAAGTTCTCAGCCATTATTTCGTTAAATAAGCTGCTGCATTTTTCTCCTTCTCTTCTCCTCTGGAACTCCAGTGATGGATACATGATTTTTCTTAATAGTATCCTGTAAGTCCTATATGTGTTCTTTATTCCTTTTCATTCATTTTTCTTTTGCTCCTCAGATTAGATACTTTCAGTTGCTCTTCTCTAGCTCATTCATTCTTTCTTCTGATTGGCCAAGTTTGCTATTGAAACTCTCTGTGGAATTCTTCAGTTCCATCATTGTATTCTTTAGTACCAAAATTTCTGTTTGGTTCTTTTTATAATTTCTATCTCTTTGTTGAACTTCCCATTTTGTTTTTGTATTTTTTCCTGATATCATTAAATTGTTTTTCTGTATTTTCTTGTAGCTTCCTAATTATTTTGATTATTTGTTAGGGAACTCCTGGATCTCCATTTTTGGGGTCCAGTTACAGGAGTTTTACTGCATTTATTTAGTAGAGTCATGTTTCCTCAATTCTTCCTGATTCCTGTAGCCTCGTGTAGGTGTCTAAAAATTTAAAGGAATAGTAACTCTTCCAGACTTTATGGACTGACTTTGTAAGGGAAGAATTTTACCTGTGAGTGGGGGTGTACTGGAATGTCTTGTGAAACCATTCACTAAACCTGAGAGGTGAAGGTGTGGTACCATCACATGTGGTACCACACCTGTGATATCAGGTGTGGGGGCATGTGGTAACTCACGTCCATGGAAGCATTATGTCCCTTCGCTTCAGGCCTCTGGGGTCCATAGCATTGACAACTGTTGGTCCTTAGCAAATACTGTGTGGGGTCTATAGTTACTTTAAAATTTATTGAGACACATAGTGGGACCTCAGGCCTGGCAACAAGGGAGAAGGACAGGCAGTGGTGGTAGCTGGAGTTGGTGATGAGCACACTTGGTTGCAGGCACCAAGTGTATTTTCCTGCTTAGTGGCAGGAGCCAGTTGCAGACACACATATAGTGCTGGGGGCCAGGGCACACAGGAAGGTCCAGGACCAACTGCAGGCTCTCTGGCAGCTGCAGGAGCCCTGGCTGTTGATATGCTCTCCCATGGCTTCACTATCTCTCCCATAAGCATGTGCACTACAGTGGATTCTGGTGATGAGAGTCAGGCCAAGAACACACAGGTCAGTAGCTAGAGGGACTAGCTACAGGTGAGCATGGTGGTACAGGCTAGTGGTAGAAGACAGGGCCAGGTCTGGATCTACAAGCATTTGTGGAGGCCCTGGTTATTGGCTTTCCTTCTTGGTGCTATACAGTCTCCCTCCAGGTATGTACAATGGAGTGGCTGTGGGAGATGGAGATCAGGCCAGCAGCATACACAACTATATATCCAAGGGGACTAGCCCTGAGCCCATACATAGCAGATGGGATCAGCTGTGGGATCTAGGCTGGCATCTTGCACTTGTGAAACTACAAATCCTGAGCTGGTTGCTGGTTCCAGGGCTTCAAAGGATGTGGGGTGGGTGGGAGTAGAGCGTAGGGAGGAATCCAAGTGATTGGTGTCAGTGATTGCAAATACCTGTGAGGCAAATGTTGGTGAAGTGTGAAATTATTCTCAAACTTTTTGTCCCATTGTGTTGCTAAAATTTCTTAAGTGGTCTCCAGAGCTCTCTCAGAGCTGTTTCTATTCATGGATAACTGTCTAATTGTTGATAGTTGTTGGGGGATGGAGGCTGGGGTCTCCTACATTACATTTCTCGGACATCAGTCTGCAACTCTTAAATGTTTCATAAAAAACCAACAACAGCCTTGCATATGAGAGAGAGTGTCCCAATGTGATAAAATTTCAACAATTTTAAATCTCAGTGAATGTTATTTTTCAACTCTGTAATTTTAAAATTACTTCAGCATACTATTGAAGTATTTCAGCTACACTTTGAAATAAAAAGTTAAAATAAAACAGAGAGAAAAAGATGAGATAGTATCTCTTAGGGAGCACTGGATTTCATCTGACACTGTATTCACTTGATTTTTTCTTAAAAATCTCACTCAGAAAGACTGATCATTCTGGAATCTAAATCTAAGTCTGTCAAACCCCATAGTCCATGTTCTTTTTATTAATTTTTTACTATCAAATACATTGTTTGTTTTGTTCCTTACTTAAAGATTCATGTGCCAAATTCCAGTCTACACAGACTTCAGTTCAGTTCAGTTTCTTTTTCCTGCTGAGTCATGGTAATTTTCTCAGGTGGATGTCCTGGGTAAATCTTCTCTTTTGGGACCATAGTCACAAGTATAGCTCTAGGATCAGACCCATTAGGTTGAAGTTACGCTCTATTTCTTTGAGATAACATAAATTACTTAGTCCCTTTAAACTCTACTTTCCGCATCTGGATTGAATGAGATAATGCATATAGAGCATTTAATAGATATAACTACTCAAAAAAAATAAGCTAATATTTCAATAACATTTTGTGAATAATTAGTTTATGCTTTATATCATTGTTAATATATTCATACCTTCTGGTGAACTTTTCTTTTTCTTTTCAAAATAATCACTAACAATATTTGTCAGGATAGTCTAAGTTATGTGGTAACAAAAACCCCTCAGACTTCCATGGCTTAGTAGAATAAACAAAAATCCCTGAGCAGATTGGCTAGAACTTTGCTCCATTCACATATTTTGTCCAAAGTCTAAGTGGAGTTGGTCTCCACCTCTGGTTCTCAGGAACACGCATCCTCTTGAGCTGAAATAGCAAGGAAGAGAGAACATGGGAAAATCACATGTAGGCTTTTCATTGCCTCTACTAGGAAGTGACTCATACCACTTTCCCTCACATTTCCTTGGTCTACACAATGCACTGGGGCTGAGAAGAGTATCTTCCACAGTCCCAGAATGAGACAACTGATAAAGTGATGGTTGTAACCTCTCCCTGGAGCTCTTTGCATGACATATTGCCTATCTTCTTACTGTAGCCTTACTGTATCTTTGTTTGTTTGTGTATATGTGTATGTTTGTAAATTGTTTCTTGTTTCATGAAAATCTTTTTCATGAAAATAGCTTGTGGAAAATGACTTCCTAAGATTTTATTTCCTGGGAAAATTAAATTTGTTCATCATTTTGCTATTTCTACTTCATATTATTGTGCTGTTTGAGGATAATTCTTTGTTACATTGAAAATTTACATCTACTGTGCTGTTAGTTTCAAAGGAATTATGCCTGTAAATTTAATCATATTCCAGAACTATTCCATCAAAACCCTTCATCAAATTACTCAGTTATTACTACTGTTTACTTTCATCATGGAAGTTAATACTTTCTGGGTGTAACACTTAATGGAAGAAGATTAATCTACATAGAGCAATGGTAATAATATGCTCTTTCTTAAAACTAACATTATGCTAGAAAATTGTTTTTCAAAATCCAACCTATTTTAATTGTGGCTAGTTACCATGAAAAACAAACTGACATAAAGCCCTCAAAGAGAGCTGGTTGTAAAACATACATTTGAATAATGCCAACAATAACTAGGAAATCCTCGCAAGTTTATGATTTTGAAAATGGGAATAATGTAGCTCAGTTTGAAAAGGGATTCAGAACATCAAATGCTTAATCTCTAATTTTTTATTTTAAGAATTGTTCTGTAGACATGATGACTCTCCCCCTATCTTATTATTTTTGCTTCCATGTGGTCAGAAACACAAGAGACATCTTATTTCTCAGGATATTTTGAAATTTCAGTTTCAGATCCTACTAACAGATGTGGTAGAAGCAAATAAAAACAGAGGGCTTATTACTGTGAATGTTTTTTAAAAAAGTATTTTCCTTTAAATATATGAATGTTGTCAGTTTGAATTTGGGTACTTAGGAGGTCATAGTTATTTAAAGGCACTAAGTAGTGGAAAAATGGGAATGTTACCTTCACCTCCAAGTGCTGGAGTTGCTGCCCACCCTCCCCTTTCCAGAGAGGGGATCATGTAAAGAAAACAGAGTCCTGGAGTTCTGTCAGGAATAGTGTGAAATGACATTTAAAGCCTCAAACTCTCAAGCCCACAAAAACAGTCTATTCACAAATCTGTTAATTCTCCTTCAAAGCTCATCTTCAATTGTTCCTGTTCTATTATCAGCCACGTTCAAGCCACCATCTTGTCTTGTCAAACTGCTGGGCCCCCATGGCAGCCTGATGATCAGTTCTAGATCTTGCCCTTGTGTAGCCTCCATTCCGAACTCTGAGAGATAGTATAGAAACTCTGATTGGTAATACCCCCCTACCACTTTTCTCCTCCTGGGCACATTTCAGTGCCCACAGACTGAAGTCTCAAGTTTCACTCAGGTATGGGAAGTTGTCTGATGGTCCATTTGCCTGCCTCTTCACTTCCTCAGGTGCCAATTGCTTCCTTGCTTTCTTCATCTCACTTGTGTTCCCCTTCTATCATATAACAGGATCATTCTGTTTGGGTTCTTTGAATTCTGTTGTGGGGGGATAATAAAGAGGAAAGAGGAGGAAGAGAATACAAACTTAAAAAACTATTTGGAGAAAGACTGAGCTACTGGGCCACAGAAAGTAAAAACTAGAACATTAACAAAAATATTGTTCCTCAATTTACACAAATTGCTATAGATCTGACCTGTTCATCTATTATGGTCTGACTGGATAAATTACTTTAGAACGTGTCTATGATCTGGACAGTTTCTGTTTGAAAACAGCATCTTTATGGAAAGATGACCGAAGGGGAAACTTTCGACTAGGTTCCTGTATATAATGTGTTGCTCTAAATTCATGACCTGGTTTCATAAATATTCCTCTTTATAGGCACAACTCTACATTTTTAGTTTCAGGTGGAGCCCTCAATATCCTTTTCATTGTTTTTAATGCATGCTTGTTCAGGCTGGTATATACAAGCCCCAGATAGTGAATTGATCGGTCACTCAACGCTTAAATTTGGTCTTTTTAAAAAGTGACCATAATCAAGGGCAGGCCCAGCATTTTTATTTAGGAATAGCACAATGATGTGATTGTTTGGACATAGAAACTATGGGACTTGTCTTAAAGTATATTTGCATGGCAAGCACACCATTTCTTTTATAGATTTTATTTGTGGTAACTCTGCAGGATGCTGAAGGAGATTATAGGAAGACTAAAGCCACAGCCCTCCTAGCCATTGCTACATTTAACAAAATGGTTAGATATTTCCCTTCATTGTATCATTATCCTAATATCATAATCACTTGTTTTATTTCTTAATTGTACAAGATCATGGTTTAACTTCTGAGGCATGTTTGTATCAGATCCCTGAGCATACAAGTCAGAGAGAAACTGACCTACACTTTCCTCTTTCTTAGCATCCACTACCATATCTTGTATCTAGCTGAATCTTAGTAAATGTTTTATGAATAAATTAGTGGTGACCTTGTAGATGTGTAAACTTAGCTAGTCCTCATGCACCAGGCCAGGCTTCATGCACCAGGCCAGTGCTGTCTCCAAAGGGAATTTAAGTAATAGTTTGTTTCTTAGTTATCTCATTTTTGGCATTTAATTTTAGATCTCAGGCCTCATTACAAAGGTTATAGGATTGGTTTCAAATAACCCTAACAGTTGAGACCTGGAAGAATGTTAGACAATTAGTCAAGTGCATAGATTTAGAAATGGTGTACCCAAGAGGCTGAGCCCTGGTTCCAAGTCTCAGAGCTCCCTGGTGTCTAGGGGATGAAGAACCTTGATTTATCACTTCCTTTATGGTGCTTTTTACATTCTGTGAGAAATGAAAACTTACATAGTGAGAGCTGGTCACACTCACTTTAGCCCTGGCTTTCATTATGGCTTTTAACTAGACATTTCTAAAACCCTAACTTCAAATTGGATTATATTTTAAAAGTACACTAATTGGGGCCCTGGGTGGCTCAGTAAGTTAAGCATCCAACTCTTGATTTTGGCTCAGGTCATGAGATCGAAACCCACATAGGGCTCTGTGCTGGGAGTAGGGCCTACTTAAGATTCTTTCTCACCTTCTCCCTCTGCCCCTGTTCCGCACCTCTTAAAAAATAAAAAAAAAAGTGCCCTAATTAAACTCAAAGCCTCAAGAGTGGTAGGGACTATTAAGTCAGGGTGTGAATTTGAAGAACAGCATACCATTCATTCTGACATTCTATGTGAAATAGCCAATAGTGCCAATCTGCCTCTAAACTATAGGAATTAGGAAGATAATACACCTGAAGAAAAATTCTCAGCCTTAAAAATTAATTTTATTGGGCCACCTGGGTGGCTCAGTGGGTTAAGCCTCTGCCTTAGGCTCAGGTCATGATCTCAGGGTCCTGGGATTGAGTCCTGCATCGGGCTCTCTGCTCAGCAGGGAGCCTGCCCCCCCCCCCCCCGCCTCTGCCTACTTGTGGTCTCTGTCTGTCAAATAAATAGATAAAATCTTTGAGAAAAAATTAATTTTATTATCCATAATAAAAAGGATGCTGTATATGTAGTATATTTGGCAGTTCAACTTTGCAATTTCTCTTTTGTACGTTTTTCAAAGACAAAACCCTTTACTAAACAGTTCTTACCTGTGGTTTCTGACCTCAGCCTTGACATTCTCCACAAGAATAGACACTTATTTTATATATTATAGTTGATAGACAAAGAGACTTGCCCCGTGAAAAGTATGTTTCTTTAGTTCTTAAATTATTTTGGTTATTTTCGTGTGGCAAGTATTGGCAAATATCAGGTGCATTTAGAACTGAGAATTTCTCTCTCTTTAATTTCTTCATCAAGTTTTATTATAGAAACATATGGAAATAATCTGAAAAAATAGATCAGTACATTGATTCTATATCATGTGGCAAGTTCAACCTTGAAAATAACATTTTAAAAAATCTCAGCATGTGCCTATTGCTTTTTACAAACTCCTTTCAATCTTGGGCTGATCTTAGTTTCCATATTTCCTATCCGTTTTTGCTACTGTATTTAGAGTTCTGAGATTTAACTTCCCCAAAGGAAATAGCCTAGAATTCTTTCTGGGAAAATTGTGGAAGGGGTATAAACGTTGGCTTATGTTTCTCTTTTCTGGGTTTAGTGATTTTTTTCCTATTGTCACCTCTATGGTGACATTCAAGTTCTGGGCTACATTTTCATTATTATTCAAAAAGGATTTTTTTTTAATTGATAAAAGCATAACTTTCTCTCCACAAAATGAGTTTTGCTAATTAAAAGGCTCTGATTCTTAGTCACTGTTAACACCTGTCGAATATTAAGCAAACATCTTAGTGTTAATCCAGGTGGTGGCATATCAGTTGATTGCAGAAATATTTCATGAGGCACAAACAAGAAGGCAAAAATTAATTATTACTTACTGAGTTTTGTTAATAATTACTCTAGTTCCCATAAGCTTACAACTAGAATTATTTTCAAAGTAAAGTTTTTCAGTCTTAATGACTTGGGGTGATGATTTTTGTAAGAGAATGTAAGATTTTTATTTTCCACAACCATAATTTTTACCCACATTTAAAATTGTGAATATTACTTACTTAAAGCACAAAACTTTATCTTTTCTGAGAGATATTAGACAGAGGAAAAAGAATGGTGTTCAGAGGAATAGCAAAAAAAGTGGCACAGGAAACCTGATAACATTTTCTATGCCATCCCTCTGACATCTTTATGAACATTTCATTCAGGTATTTGTTCTCTTTATTTACAGCACTCCTTATTTTGCAAAGGATTTGCTTAAGAATTTTTTCAGCATATAATAAAAGAAATGAAGAAATATGTTGAAGCTTAAAATTTTTTAAGGAAGAAAAGTTTTATGAAAACAAGTGTTTATGAAAACAAGTAATTATTAGGCATAACCACTGAGATGGTTTTAAAATACACCTGGAAATTCTTTGAACACCTCTAAAAAGAGGGAACATAATTCCTCTTTCCTAATGAGAAGAGGGACTAGTGACTGGTTTCTATTTTTGTTGTTGTTGTTAAGATTTTATTTATTTATTTGACAGACAGAGACAAGTAGGCAGAGAGGCAGGCAGAGAAAGGGGAGGGCGCAGGCTCCCTGCAGAGCAGAGAGCCTGATGCGGGGCATGATTCTAGGGCCCTGGGATCATGACCTGAGCCGAAGGCAGAGGCTTTAACCCACTGAGCCACCCAGGTGCCCCTAGTGACTGGCTTCTAATGTTTAGAACACTGTGGAAGTGATGCCAGGTGACTCTGAGCTGCTGCTCTCTTGCTCTCTTCCACATACCCTGGAAGCCCTGAGCTAACATGTAAGAAGTTTTGCTCCCTTGGAAACACTGTGCTAAAGAGAGATCCCACAGAGAGACGCACACAGAAATAGGAGGAGATATTTGAGAAACCCAGCTGCCTATCCCCCAGAGTTTTGAGTCTCTCCAGCCCTGGCATCGGACAGATGAGAGAAGAATCCTGATGATTTCTCAGCCCAAGCCCTAACCTGACTAGATTGTTATGAGAACACCTGAGTCAGAATTGAACAGCCAAGCCACTTCAGAAGTTCTGACCTCCAGAAACTGAGAGATAGTATATGATGATTGCTGTTTTAAGCCACCTACTTTTGGATGGTTTGTTGAGCAATTTAGATACCTGGAAGAACTATCATTACTAACTTGCAGTTTTAAAGGCTAAAGTCATAAATGCTCTTGCCCAGCAAAGGTTAAATCATCAGGAAAATGCCTTTTAAGCTCAATAGTTCTTTAAATGCTCCTTTGCTGGAGCTAGAGAATAATATGAAATGTGTCTAGTAGGGCTTATGGCTGGATCTGTGTCAATACTGGGCTGGCTTAATTTCAGTAAACTGTGATTACTCACCTCCTTCTATTTTAGGTCCTGGTCAACACTGTTCTCTTGACTGGTGATTCTGTATGTTGGGGGTGGGGGGTAATGTATGTATCTGTGTGTCTCTTTTTGGATGTCTGTGTGTTTCGCATATTTACCTATTTTATCTGATGGAATAGATAATAGTATTGTGGTTGTTTTATGTACAAAGTGCCAAGTTTCTAGGAAGAAAATATTGTTTATCAACTGAGCTTTAAAACAGATGTGGGAGAACTCTGAGGAAAAGAATGAATAAAACCATAAGAAAAAAAAAATCCTGCCATTTCCTCCTTTATCCACATGAATTTTAAACTAGGTTAAAAATAATATTTAGTGGTCTAAAGACCTAATTGAAGCTTTGAAATAATTTGGTGGAATTGGGGAGGAGTCAAGATGGCGGAGAAGTAGCAGGCCGAGACTACTTTAGCTAGCCAGAGATCAGCTAGATAGCTTACCTAAAGATTGCAAACACCTGAAAATCCATCCGCAGATCGAAGAGAAGAAGAACAGCAATTCTGGAAACAGAAAAACAACCACTTTCTGAAAGGTAGGACCGGCGGAGAAGTGAATCCAAAGCGACGGGAAGATAGACCCCGGGGGGAGGGGCCGGCTCCCGGCAAGCGGCGGAGCAACCGCGCACAAAATCAGG
>NC_081562.1:142910576-143009561 GCF_022355385.1 Mustela nigripes
GCAACATGGGGGCTTAAGTGGGTAGGAGAAGAATCAATGAAACAAGATGGGATTGGGAGGGAGACAAACCATAAGTGACTCTTAATCTCACAAAACAAACTGAGGGTTGCTGCGGGGAGGGGGTTTGGGAGAAAGTGGTGGTATTATGGACATTGGGGAGGGTATGTGTTTTGGTGAGTGCTGTGAAGTGTGTAAACCTGGTGATTCACAGACCTGTACCCCTGGGCATAAAAATATATGTTTATAAAAATTAAAAAATTATATTAAAAAAAAAAAAGTAAAAAGGAAAATAAAAAGGAAAAAAAAAAGAAAGAAAAGAAAAGGTGTGGCAGATCCCAGAACACCTGGAAGTTGTGTGACAAAGCTTCATTCCTTCTATAGCTAATGACAGAAAAATGATGTCGTTCTAATAACTGCCTGTTTCTGTTATACTTTTTTTTTGTTATAAAGATTTTCTGAGCTGTGTGATAAAAAAAAAATTGGTGGAATTGTCATAATTACTCATATAATTATAGCATAAGCTAAGATTATAATAATTTAAAAAATCTAATCTAATCGACAATTGTAACCAAATCTTATTGCTTCAAGGGCAGGGTGTTATGCTGCTTAGTGTACTCTAAATTCAAAACAAAATTTTATCCTGCAAAGATTTTATCCCCCTTCAAGTTTATAGTATGAGTAAATATTATTCTTTTTCCTGAGTTGTGTGGGATTTCACTTATAGTTTTGATGCGCTCTGGGAACAGATATACAGAGCACAATGGAAGATCTCTTTTCTGGTCCAGACCTCCTTTTGTCATCAGGGAATATATGTATTCAGGCATTGAAGAGAAGGAGAATCTAATCCTATTGCTGTCCTTGGTTCATGTGAGCAAGAAATTGGGCTGTGTTAAAGACTATTAAGATAAATATGTTGAATATATTAATCAAGAAACTGCTATGTTCCTAAATAGTCAAAAAATTATCAATTTAGATATCAAGGTTAGTATATTTATTATAAATCATGTATTTCATAAACATATGGCAGGTTCTATAGAAAACTGTAGGTATTCACTAAATATTTGCTGTAGTTGATGAGGCTGCCTTAGCATTGGGGATAAATGAGAATCACCTCCAGAAAAAGTGTGCCCTTTCCAATGCTGGTTGCTGAGTTCTTGTGGGATTTCAACCTGAGCTACCTTGCTCTACATTGCCCTCATTTTGGTAAGAGCAGAATCTACATTCCCAATTTTAGTAACTATAAAGCAAAAGTATTTCATATTGGTCTGCAATTTTAATTATGATAATTAAAAAATGAAATAGTGGTAAATTATAATGTAGAGTGATAGTTGATCAATAATTGGGTTGAAAGAATATTGCCTTCATTAACCAGAATTAAAATATTTTGGGGGATGAAGACCTTATTCTACAAAGAATGAAAGAGAGTCTTACATTTGATTCATAAAGATTGTTGTTATAGGCACCATGCTAGATGAATTTAAAGATGCTTTCCATACATATTTTTCCAATATTTTGAGATGGTAAAATACACACACAAAGGACTGAAATCCAGTGATGTGAGTGCTATTTTCTATAAAAGAGGCTCAGAGAAAATGCTGTGGGCCTTTCTATTATTAATAGCTAATATTTATTGATCTGTATGCTGAACAGTCACCTGAGAACTTTAAACAGTATTTCTTTTGACCTTTACAAAATTGCTGAGGATTTTATTATTACCTGCATTTTATAAATGATGATACTGAGGTTCAGGGAAATTTAATGATTTGTTAACTGCTATAGGATCACCTGGGGGATCCAAGGTTCAAACCCAGACAATTTGGCTCCAAACAATATAACCATTGTATTTCCCACCTCAGATGGAGCAAAGCAGTTACTTCTGGATGCAGTGTTGCCTGGGTAGGGAGGGGGAGGTGAGTGTTACTAAAATTAAACACCAACAAAGAGCTTTTCCTCCAGGTAATTTTCAGTCTTTCTTTCATACAGAGTAGGGGGAAATTCATCCTGCTTCTTCCTTGGAATTACAGATCCTGAGTATGAAGACATCTTTTATAATCCCAATTTAGCAACGGCCTCCAGCTGTTCTGAACTTCAGAATGCTGCATGATTGACTCAGATTGACAGTGATGAGCATATTTTGACTGACACTTTTTACCAAAATTTGGGTTTGTTTATCTCATGAATATTTTTCTTTAGGCAACACATATTCGTAATGCCCTTTCTATTTATAAAATGGAAATGTTCCCTTTCTTGAGTCAAATGACCCTCTGTGACAGGCAACAGAGAAGCAGAAGATAGCTGCTTTAGATGCCCCTTAGCGCAGTTTTAGAAATGCAATCTTTGTAAAAGGATGTAAGTCTGAATCAAGGTAGCACCTCCTGTATACCATTTTGGTTTGTTTGTTTGTTTTCTAATGCATTGCTTTGAGCAGAAGTTGCTTGCATTCCTAAAGGAGGATTCCTGCCATGCACACCACAGTCCTGAACATGGCTCTTGATAGAGGATGTGATCAAGTTGTCATACCAGGTTTTTTTCCACTGACAAGACTTCTCAAGGTAAGAGATTAAAACTGCATTCCAGCCCTGAAACAGATATTTGGGCTCCTGGTGTTATAGCTACTTTGTTCTTTTTTAAAAAAATAACTCCCCCAGTAGGCTGCCTTATTGAGAACCATGTAAATAAGCCATATATGTGATATATTCTTTCCATCGGGAAGATTCAAATACACTGAAAATCCAAAGGTGAACACTGAATTTTTTTTTTTAATGTATGAATGTATTTTTTAAAAATATTCTCAAAGCAGCATTGTTACTTAGCAACAGGTAAGGACTTGTGCAACTTGGTTTGAGCATGTCCAAGCATGAGGAAAGAGTTGGGGGAGATTAAGTTTAAAAAAGAAAAACATAATTACTCTTGAAATGGAAAATCCCTCAAGAGGAAATTCTTTGATAAGTCCTTATGAAAGGTTTTATTGTCCAGATGTCTCATGTGACAGATGCCAAATGTATGTCAGTTACCTGGGTAAGTTAGCCAGAAGTATTTTATTGATCTGAAATCATTACTTCAACTTCACATTGTTTACAGAGCAATCTTGATTAACGGAGACTCAGGGTACTGCTTTTCTCAGAAATTTCTCCTTCCCAATCCCTGGCACATTCGATATCTTGTCTACCCTTGACTACCCTTATGGTAGTCTTGAAAACTCTAGCCCAGTAATTATCATCCTTAGAGATGATGTAATGCTATATTATATGAGGATCCACTGAGTACTTAAAAGATATGGGTCATGCCTTCAGGGGCTTCCAAAGACAGCCTAAGAGGAGGACGATAAACAGCCTCAATCTGTGTTTTTGACACCTTCATGGACACATGGTATTATGCCCATATATCCATATTTATTTCTCTGTAATTAACAATCATACACACAATCACAATCCTGGCTGTACTGGAATTGGTGGTATGTCACTATCTTAGCATACGATGGACTAGGTGGGACAATGATAAGTGTGAAGGGTAAGGTTGCTCAGGTTCTGTGAGCGGAGAAGGCTTTATTCCATGGCTTGTGAGGGAAGGGAGAAAATGGAGGCTGGAACAGAAGAATGATGCCAGGGTCCTTGGCAAGGAGCTCCCAGGTAGGAGCTTCAGGGAACTAAGAAGACATTCGGAAGAAAGAGAAAAGAGTAGTCAGAAGTCAGAGCACTTACTATCTTAACCACCAGGTTAGAATTTGGTTTTACAAACTGGTTAAGGGTATAGCATAATTTAGAGCTGAGACTGAGAGTGCAACTTAACTTCTGATAAATCTCTGAGGACATGAGTCTTGTTTATTTAAGATAAATTCCAAATAACCAAGCAAACAGAGAAATTATCAGAAAAATTTATCATTTACAACATGGAAAATAAATGCCTTTCTATCATGGTCACAAGGCCTTAAATTTGTAATTTGTAAATTACTTTAAAAAAAAAAACAGCCAGCGGTTTCTTCTGAGTCCTTAGTAGATGGCAGGTCTATGCTAAGTGCTTTACATATATTTTCCTTTGTGATCACATAAGTAGCTCATTGTGTTTGTGAAAGTGATGAGTTAATCCTATTCATATAGGCCCAAATGACCAAGCCTTTATATAGGAGAGGATCTCCTACAAAGCCCAGAGGACAATATCATGTCTCTTTAGGCCTATTTGACGGAAGCAGTAAATTTTGTTCCAAAAGCTATGGGGCTACAGATGCTGTGAACAGCAGGAAAGCCCTTTCACAGTTTAAGGAGTCTTGCTGCCTGAAATGAGAGCTGCCAGGGATGGCAAAATCTCAAGCATTTCCTTCCATATTGGAATAAATTTGCTAACCAATCCATTGCACTAGTGTCCTCCAAAATAGCCTGTATTTTAGTGTTCACATGGAGGGGATGTTCTTTAAAAAGTTATATTCTATCTGATTTTACATACCCTTTTGTATCCACATGCGCGAAAGGGAGTCAAAATTCTAATTGGAAATGTTTTCAAGTAAAATTTGTTTTTAACGATAAAATTAGGTAACCTTATTCTTTTCATAGACTGTTTTTTCCTCCAAGATCACACAGGGGTTTTTAACTATACTATCTTGAATGTCAAGTTTAATTCTTTGGTGCTGGACGAAAGACAAGACAAGTAAATTGGAAAAGCATTCAGATAATAACCGTCCACAAGAAGACAAAAGGATTGGCTTTGAATTGAAAAGATTAAAGGAACTGTACTCATTTAACCTGAAGAGAATAGCTATTTAATAATCTTTATATCCACATGCATGACTGTTACGCAGGAAATGGCCAATAACTGTTTTCTACCTTTACTTGAAAAAATAAGAAGATACTGTTTTAAGCAGCAGCATAAAAGATTGAATTCATACTTAAAAAGGGATCCTGACAAAGGGATTATTAAGTATGTGAAAGATAATCTGAATGTTTTTTCTAGAGGTTAAACAAAAGTGAGATAGTTATCTTCTCCTTGCCTATTTTAGATGTGGTCTTGCCTTCATGGCAACAAATAAATTTAATACATTCAAAGATTTACTTAGGCTTCTAATATTTTATTTTCTTCCATTTTATGTTTTTTTTTGGCATTTGCATTTGTGAATCATTTTTTTCTTTTTCTTTTTTTATTGTGTTATGTTAGTCACCATACAGTACTTCATTAGTTTCTGATGTAGTGTTCTGATTCATTGTTTGCGTATAACACACAGTGCTCCATGAAATCCATGCCCTCCTTGATACCCATCACCAGAATTTGTGAAAGGTAACACTACAAAGCATTAGAACCTGGGTAATAAATTCAGCCAGCACTATAAAAATAACCCATTTTTGGAGGCAGGGTAAACCCTGAGATAACTTGGAATTTTCAGATTTTCACTAGAAATTATTTTTTTAATCTTCTAAAAGAAATAGAGAGAAAGATGAATTAATTAGTGTGATTGACTCCTTAAATAATATAAATTTATTTTGAGTATAGTGATATTTATAAAATAAATTTCAAAACAGAATTTGGATATTGGTTTTTATAATGGAATTCTTGGAATGGACTTTAAAGGTAACATGTAACTAGATGACACATTTATCTTTTTTTAGAGAACTGTTTTAGATTTGCAGAAAAGTTGTAAGGATAGTACAGAGAGTTCTCATATCTCAAATTCTGCTGTTAATAACATCTTACATTAGTTTGGTACATTTGTTATGATTAATAAGTCAGTATTGATATATTATTATTATAATCTAAAGACCATACTTTATACAGATTTCCTTGGCTTTTATCTAGTGTTCTTTTCTTCCAGGATCTCATCCAAGATACCACATTACATTTAGTCATTATATCCCCTTAGGCTTCTTTTGGTTGTGACAGTTTCTCAGACTTTCCTTATAATTGATGATCTTAAGGCATCTTGGTCAGGTGTTTTGTAGAATGTTGCTCAAATGGTGTTTTTCTCATGAATAGGCCTGAGTTACAGGATTTGGGGAGGAAGATCACAGAAGTGCCATTTTCATCACATCATATCAAGGGCAATTACTATCAACATGTCTAATTCCAGTTGATGTTGACCTTAATCACCTGGTTGATGTCATGCTTGTCAGGTTTCTCCACTGCAAAGTTACTCTTCCTCCCTCTCACCCAACCTCCCCCTATTTATACTGTACTCTTTGGAAGGAAGTCACTATATGCACATACTTCAGGAGTTATCCTCTAACCTCCTCAAGATCAGAATATAAATTATTTGTAATTCTTCTGTATGAGAGGTATGTTTCTTCTCTCTCTTTTATTCAATCATATATTTATATCAGTATGGACTCAAAGATATTATATTTATACTCCAATTCTACTTTACTTATTTGTTGCTCAAATTGTACCAGCTTTGGTAATTGGTAATTTTAGATCGGCTATTATACTCCTTTGACATACCCCATTTTTTTTTTTTTAACAGTTTACTTCCTAACACTATAGAATGCTTATCTTATTTTCTTGCCTCAGTCCCAGAAACAGAAACTTCTCCATATATCCCTGGTTCCTTTAACTGGACAATGGTATTAGAAACCAAGATCTGGGTGCTTGGTGTGTCCATTGCTATCATGTGTTATTCCTTTTAGGCCCACTGAACTTACAGAGGAAGGAAAAGTATGATAGTCATTAATCACTTATATACTCATATTTATAATATTTATTTATGTAACTAGATTAAGCTAAATGAATTCATACTGATGTTTCTAACTCTGGTCTGATACTATGTGGATCAAAGGCACCTCCTTTCCTAGCTTATTTATAAACTTCAACTCCTATAGAGAAAAATCTGGTTTCAGATACATGTTTTACAAATATTTTCTCCTAGTGTATGACTTGTTTTTCTATTCTTTTAACAATACCTTTTGCAGAGCAAAAGTTTTTCTTTTTAAAAGAGACAGATTTATAATTTTTTTCTTTTATGGATTATACTTCTGGTGTTATATCAACAAACTCATTGTCAAACCCAAGGTCATATAGATTTTTCTCCTATAATTTTTTTTCTAAAACTTTTACTGGTTTTTATGGTGTTTCAGCACTATTTTCTATGTTCAGTTAATTTTTCTGAAAGGTGTAAGATCTGTATCTAGGTTCATTTTTCTCCCCATAATTCTTGCAGCACCATTTATCAAAAAGACTATTGAATTTCCTTTGCTTCTTTGTCAAAGATCAGGTGACTTCATTTTTTCATTAAGAAGCTACATCAAGAAATATCCAATTATTGATTTCATCGATTGTAGGTTTATTGATAATGTAAAATGAAAGTTTATTAGGTATTTAGAGAATTTGCTGAGCATTGATTAAAACAAAAGGACCTCATCCACTCAGCTGAAGACTTGACAAAAACAAAAAGGCTCTGAGAAAGAGTATTCATCCTGCTTCATGATCGTCAAACTGGGAAATTGACTTTTCCTAGGTTCTCAAGCCTGCCAGCCTTTGAATGGAACTATACCATTGGCTTTCCTGGCTCTCCAATTTGCTGACACACTCTGCAGATCATTGGACTTGCCAGCCTCCATAATCGTGTAAGCCAATTTCTTATAATAAATCTATTCATATCTATCTATCATCTATCTATCTATCTATCTATCTATCTATTTTCTATCATCTACCCTACTGGTTCTGTTTCTTACTAATACTTCAGGTTTCATTTTACATTCCTGTTTAGTAAATATACATTTCTACTTTGTAGGACTCAATTATCATTTTGTAAGAGATAAGTCATTTCGGCAGAAGAATTCTTTATGTTCAGTTTGCTGCAGGCTACAAAAGGACTACTTTCCCCTTCCACATTCTCCTTCCTGATGTCCCAGGATAAAAAGCAATAGCCCCAAACCCTGCTGGCTGGGGAAGCTTGAGTCACACCCCTGAGTCTGTTTTCTTGCTACCATTGGGTTGTCTGGGCTATGTTAATTTTGCAGTATTAACTAATCCAGCCAGGTTGTGCTGAATAAGGAAAAAGGCATAAGGTCCCACAAGAGGAATGTGTGACTTAGGAAATAGAACACCACTTCATTCTTCATTCTTTTCCGCTCAAGAGCGGTGGACTTGACTGATTTTAGAGTTACTATAAAGGTAGCTCACCTCTGCAATCAAACAGCGTCCCAGAATTTGAGCCTTGGAAGTGAAATTTGCTCAAGGAAAAGATTCAGGTTTTCCTTCTGCTTGAACGGAAGAACAAGATTAAAAGAGAATAATGGCTGTTTTGAGGACAGAATACAAAACTTCATTTCACCTCAGTCTGTTTTAGCAGTTAATTTCTTCTCAAGTGGGACATTAAGTCTTTTTACCTGGCAGACAGGCTCTAGCTGTTTAAACCCAGTATGGGCCTTGGGATGGAGTGAATGATTAGATTTTTGCATTAGTCATAGAAAGACAAGGTGCATATTATTTTCCCCTGTTTCATCATGAAATATACTTCCACAGAGTATTTGTTTAACCAGGTCATAGGAATTCTTAATTCAGAATGAGGAAAAAAACAGCATCTGAGAACTAAGACCAACACACTTAGAACATTTGCAGGTGTTTCTGGACAACAGGAACATACTTGGTAGCTCACCCTGTACTTCAGCAATATGTTGGCTCATTTTAATCAGTCATACTGTCCAGTGCTTTCAGCTCAGAAGTGAATTCTATGACAAAGAATTATTGTGAATTTTTCATTTAAGAAAAAAGATCATACATTTTTATAGACAATAAAAATGCTATTTGTTTTTAAAAAGCTTCAAACATAATAATTCTAAATGAAGTGTGAAAATAATTGGAAATACATTATTTAATGAATTTTTAGGTTTTTACCTGTATTTAAACTTCTAGTCAAAATAACTTCAGTAACTTAAAAGTATTAAAGATTTAAGGAATGTCCTACAATGTCCTCAACTCTCTTTTGCACGCCAATTTTTACATTTGGAAACACATTTTAATGTTTCTGATACATTATGATGATTGCAGAGCCTTATTAAGAACTTAATTTTGTCACTGACCTCATTTTGCCAATTACTGTTCCTTTATTTTTTGATTCAAAGTTATGCTATACCTGTTATAATAAGAGTTACATTCCAAAAATACAAATATCTGGTCCCAATCAAGACTCTGACCATGAATATAACTTTGGCAGAGAGTCCACATAGTCCACTGCCTATTTATAGTTCTTATGCCTAAAACCATACTAGAGTACAAAGACTCATCAGTAAATTCTTGTTGTATGGACTGTCCTACACCCCAACCAGGCCAGAATCTAGTGGGAAAATTATAACCAGTTTTTCCCTACTGAGAGGAAGGATACTGGAGATTAATCAGTCTGGCTTACATTATTGGGGAAGATGCTGAGAACAGTTCCAGGAAAACAGTGGTGGTATTTCAGTAAAATGAGAACACATTTTGGGTTATTAGAAATGAAAAAAATGAGTTTCAGTGAAAAGGCAATATTCTCTCTTGTCATCTGCACAAGTTTTATAGCTCAGAAACATCACTCATCAAATTACAATACTATGTTAGTACCAAGAGGGCTTTTCCTTCCTTGATAAAATCCAGAGTTGCTCACACTCTTACCATGTATATAACTAAAAGTGATAAGAACCCTTCTTATTCATAATATTCTTTTTTTAAAGGATTTTATTTATTTATTTATTTATTTATTTATTTTTTATTTAGAAGAGAGGGAGGGAGAGAAATAGCATAAGCAGGCAGAGTAGCCAGCAGAGGCAGATGGAGAAGCAGACTCCTGACTGAGCAAGGAGGCCGATGGGATGCGGGGCTTCATCCCAGGACCCTGGAATCAGGACCTGAGCCAAAGGCAGACGCTTAACCTACTGAGCCACCCAGGTGCCCCTTATTTGTAATATTGTTTAAAAAATGTCACATATGTTGCATTTTCTGTGTTCAATATTTTGATGCCAGGGATTGTGAACTGTGTGTGACTCTTGCTTCAATGAGGAAGCTTCCTTGCACTTCATACCATTTGGTTGGTTGTTTCCAAATAAAGTTATCATGAGCTGAGAAATTCTATTAAGGGCTGTTGGTTGAAGAAAGATGTTCATCATAGGAAATAAGGAAATGATTCCTTTATGAAATGTGTGGGCCCATTTTTAAATTTATAAAGAATTAATGTCTCTATAAAAATGTACAAAGCATTAATAGACAAAATTATGTTGGGGTAGTAGCTTATTAAGTCCTGGTTTCTGCATGCCCTCTTGAGATATTTGCAACATAGTCATTCATCTTGCATGAACACACAGCACTTCACTTAATTACTGCAGTGTACATTCATTGCACCACTCCTGATTACTCAATAGTTTTGAGACTGAAATGGTTGATGTTTCAGTTAATACATGATCAAATAAATAATATTCTCATGTAACGTGTTTAGGGCTGCCTCTTAATTTCATTTCCAAGTAGGCATCTGGTTTTAAATCTGGCTCCATGTCAGTCTTTGAAGGGCAATATTTGTAAGACTTAAATTTGTCCTGGCTGCTGACCTTAGCAAGGGGATGTCAGAGAAGCAGTGCAATGGAGTGCTTGAGGCAGGACTGCTTTTCAGAGCATTATTTAATTTTGGTTGTTGGCTCAGCTCACTCATCAGAGACTGCTATTTCCAGCTGCATGGCAAGCTCTCCCACAGTTTAATTCTTTGCTTATTTTTTTTAGAAATCCTCCATCCAAGCACCTCAGTAATGTGCCAAAGTATGACGATGACTTCACACCTCAGCTAATTCACATCTGCAAGGAGAGAAAACAATTTGCAACTGAATCCAGCCTCACTAAATACTAACAAATCCTACTTGCTTGTCAGCCACTCTGGAAATTGCTCAGCAAATGCAGATTTTGTCAAGAACTGTACATATGATATGATATGCAAATGCAATATGCTACATATTTATTGATTTGTCTATTGACATTATGTTTCCAGAGAGTCTTTATACAACTCATGGATTAAATGAGGTCTTGTACTTAAAGTACGTAAATAGAAAATCATACATACTAAGCATTTATACTATTGTGATATAATAGATATGCATAAAATAGAAATACCTTTATCATTTATGTGTTTATTAAGCACCTTAACTTTTCAAAGATGTCAGAATGAATGTTATTAGTCTTAGCTGATGTTAATATCTAAAGATGTCCTTAAAGCATCCTCTCAGAAAAATATGAATATTGATGAAGAACTCCATATGGGACAGGGACAAATCTAAACCTTGAAGATACAGCAGGGAATAAGACAAGCAGAATTTGGCTTTCACAGAGTTTGGGTTTCTTTTTCCATGTTTGTTCTCTCATGTGTGTTTATGTGTATGTAGAGGAGAAAATTAGTAAATAAGTAAAAAGTTATGTATAAAGGGGCACCTAGATGGCTCAGTCAGTTAACTGACTCTTGATAATGGCTCAGGTCATGATCTCAGGGTCATGAAATTGAGACCTGCATTGGGCTCCATGCTGGGCATGGAGTCTGCTTGGGATTCTCTCTCCCTCTTCCTTTGCCCCTCTTCCCCCATTCATGCACTGTATCTATCTTTCAAAAAAAAAAGTTATGTATAAAATTAGATACTGAGAAGAGCTATCCAGAGAATAAACCCAGTTTATTATATGATAAAAATTAATTAATTAATTAATAAACAATAAATCACAATGTCCACTTTATTTTTTTTTTTAAAGATTTTATTTATTTATTTGAGAGAGACAGTGAGAGAGAGCATGAGCGAGGAGAAGGTCAGAGGGAGAAGCAGACTCCCCATGGAGCTGAGAGCCCGATGTGGGACTCGATCCCAGGACCCCGGGATCATGACCTGAGCCGAAGGCAGTCGTCCAACCAACTGAGCCACCCAGGCGTCCCACAATGTCCACTTTAAATCCAGTGACTTATTATTAGTCAGGGAAAGAGTATTTGTGGACACATTGAAACATCTTTGGACAAGAAGCCAGGTACCTGAGGAACTGGTAAAAGAACGTTCTGGGTTGAAAAGAGAACTCTTTTGAAAAGTCTGAAGGCAGGAATGAACTTGGTCCACTCGAAGAACATATGAAAAGCCGTAGTGGCTGGAGAGTAAGAGATGAGGGGAAGAGGCAGAAGAGGAAAATTCGAATATAAATATTAGTCATGCCTATGCTGTGCACTGTGTATCAGGCACTAGGATAAGCATTTTGCATCTATGAACTCTTCGTCTTCATTACAGCCTATGAGCTGAGTACTAAAATTACCCTCACATTCTAGATGGAGAAGCCAAAGTGAAGAATGTTATTGTTCCAGGTCACACCATGGTGATCTTGCTCTGTCTGCTCGGTCCTCAGACTTTCCACTAAATGAAGAGTTTGGATTCCATTCTAAATGTGAGGAGAATGTTGTCCTGGAAAGTTTTACCAGGAGGGCAATTTGATCTGCCTTACATTTGAAATGCTTAGCCAGTATGGTATGGAGATGGATTGTGAGTGGGGGACAGACAAAAGTGGAAGAAGAAAGACTGCTCAGGAGGTCATTGTGATAATCAAGCATGAGGTATTGGTGTCTGATCCCAGTGTTGCAACATGGTAGTAGTGTATATGTAACTGGATTCAAGACATGTTTTGGAATAAAGCCAAGAGGATTTACTGATGGATCCCGTGTGATGGGGTAAAGGAGAAAAAAAAAAAAAAAAAAAAAACCAACCTCCCAGCTATTTGATTTAGGTAATTAAGAAAAATATGATAATGATTTATATGATTATGTTAGTAGTATATAATATTCATGTAGTGACTGCTGTATGTTGCTAAGCATTTGTAAGTATACTAACTCACTGAAGCCTCATCACAACTCTAGGAACTTACTATCATTATATCTCATATTTACAAATGAGAGAGCTAGGATACCAAAGGAGTAAATAGTTTTCCCACACAACTAGTTAAATGATGGATTTGAACCTAAGGCACTTGGCTGTGTAATCAGTTATATCTAGACTCTCATTTGCTGTCATTTCGTGGGTCTACTGGCTGAAGAGTTGGCTCTTTTGGGGAGGGGAAGAAATCAAGAGTCCCATTGGCTATGTTAATGTTGACATGGTTACTAGTGACGATGAAATCAGGCATTTGGAAATATGAATTTTGAAATTCTGTAGAGAGATAAGGACTAGTGACTTCGATTTGGAACTCTTGAGGGTATGGATGGCATGTAAAGCTATGGATCTGGATTTTATCATGTATAATACTAATAGGATATATGTGCTATTGTATATACTGACTAATTTATTTTCATAATTACTTGAATTAGAACTGTTGTCTAACTATTGTCATTCTCATTTTTTATATGTTAAAAAATTGAAGCACCAAGTAGTTATGCTGTACAACCAAGAAATGCAAGTTTCATTGTGAGGATCAAAAGAAGTAGAGGAGGAGATGAACTGTGAAGACCATGGACTCTAAGAAAGAATGAGGGTTTTAGAGTGGAGGTGGGTGGGGGATGGGTTGGCCTGCTGGTGGGTATTAAGGAGAGTATGCGTTGAATGGAGCACTGGGTGTTATATGTAAATAATGAATCTTGAAACACTACACCAAAAACTAATGACGAACCATATAGTGACTAACAGAACAATAAAAAAAGAGGCAATTTAAGTTTAATGCTTAGAACATAAGTATTTTAAAATATTAGCTATTAGTAGTAAGAGTAGTGGTCTCTATTGTGATCTCATTTTTATGTGTATCATCTGAGGCTAGCACAGTACCTAAAAAGTAAAGTTTAAATTATATGACTTTCTCAGGTTGATGAAAGAAAAGCAAAAAAGCAGATTTCATCATTAACTATGTCTTTGCTGCTAAAAGAACATAAGAAAATGAATAATCATTCTAGGATAGAAGAAGGAAGAATTTGACAAATATAATTAAAGACAGATTATTTTGTTTTGTAACTCACTGTATTTTAATAGTAAACATATTTAATAAATAAATAGGATAAAATATTTTCTGTGGTTATTATAACGGATAATTTTCTCATCTTTCTCTACGTCTCTAATAAATTATTTTGGATTTAGGAGTCTGGCCAACTTTTCCTTAAATCTTCATTGTGCTGTTGATTACCTTCAATGTAGGTGAATGGTACAAAATTTAGAATAGGAAAAATATTTTCCCTAAAAATCCTGTGGGTTTTTTTTTATTTTTTTTGAAACCTGGGAAATTATGTGGTATGCTAGTGTCAGTGGATACTTTTTCAGAAACTTGTTTCTCCATCCCTCTTTTTTCCCCCCAAAGAGATGTTCCTATTTCTTAGTCCATCTGGCACATCTGTACGATGGTATCACTGCAGGTGTTATGTTGCTAACACAGGATAGATTTCCCTGGGTAGTGGGGCTGAGCGACTTTTTCTTGAGTCATTCAAAACAAGACTGGCCATATAATTCACTAGAGAATACATACTATAGGAAATGAGATTACCTAATCATCCGTTGCATCTCTATTTTTTGCTTTTCCACAAATGGCTGGTAACACGAGCAGTTACAGTTATGGATTTCATTTTTTTCCCATACCTTATGTACTATTTGGTTTTGATTTCCCTGGTAATGAAGATGATAGTGCTTTTGAAAAAATTTATTTTGATGTTTTAGAATTTTACAGTTGGAGTTTTTTTGACAGATAAAATATTAGTTTTGTGGACAACTCTGGATAATATTAATACAAGCATGTCAGAGAGAAGAGGACTCACACCACGCTCATAAGCATCTATAAGTCAGTATCAGGTGTAGCTTCACTTTAGGTTACAGACTCTGTTCTGTATGAAGTAGATTCTTAATTTAGTTTTTAAAGTTAAATTTCATTTTTATTGAAATAATATGCATATGCAGTTTATAACTCAAACAGTCCTTCAGAGCTTATCACTCAAATAGTAGTCTTCTATCTACCCTTTCAAACCCCTGAATCTTGCTTCCCAGAGGCAACTATATTTCTGATTGTTCTTATATCTTAATTAATTCCTAAATAAATGGCTTTTGACATTCTCTCTTAGGTTGCCACTATGGGAGAAGGTGATTTAGCTTGTCTACAAAAACTCTCTGCTGCAAAAATATGTCCATTCTCCATTCCAACAAAAACATGTTGAAAATTTTGGTTAAATTTAGTGTTTATTATTATGACTACATAGATATTGTTCAAGGCTAACACACACTTCCATGCTTGGATGCTATGACTATATTTCATATCAGAATTGAAATGTTTTCAAAAACCATCCATTATGTTTTATTTCCTATATAGTTTCAGATGTACAACAAAGTGATTCAGCAACTCTATATGTTATATTATGCTTACTGTCTGTGTAGTTACTATCTATCACCACACAGTGCTATTATAATACCACTGAATATAATCCTATGATGTAACTTTCATCCTCATGACCTGTTTATTCCATAACTGGAAGCTTGTACCTTCCACTCCCCTTTAAAATTTCAGGCATTCAGATATATTCAGATACTGAAAATAATGGAACAAATATAATGTATGTAACACCCCATTTAAGAAGTAAAATTTTACAAATACCACTGAAGCCCTTGATAAACTATTTTTGTTTTTGATAAACTGTTTTTTTATCACATTTCCTTTATTGCCCATTAGAGATAAATACTATAAAATCTTTGCTTATTTATTACTCCCATGAGATATTTACAGTATGTATTCTTAAACTGCATATTACATATTTTTAACTTCATATAATTGCATGGTACTGTATGTATTCTTATAAACCTCACTTTTTTACATTGATGGGTTTTTGAGATTTCTAATGTATTGTAGCTCTAATTCATCTTATAATTGTAAATATCCCATCATGTATCTATACACACAATTCATTTATTCTTCCTATTTTTTGATTTATATTTAGTTTATACTCAAAATTCAGCTGTAAAAATGTTGTCACAAAAATTCTGGTACATGTTTCCTTGTTCATGAAGTGGAATTTTTATAGTATTTATACTTATAAGTGAAATTGATAAATCATGGGGCTCAGTTTCAACAGATAATGCTGAATATTCCTCCTACCTAGTTAAGACTCTCCCATTATTACTGTAAATGGTTTCCAATAGTTTTTTAAATTTATTTTTTATTCAAACATAATTTATATTTATTTTTATTTTTTATTTAAACATAATTAACATGTTAAATTAGTTTCAGGTGTACAATATAATGTTTCAGCAATTCTATGCATTTCTCAGTACTCATCAGAGTAAGTGTACTCTAAATCCTCTTTATTTGTTTCACCCATACCTCTACCCACCTTCCCTCTGGCAGCTCCCAGTTTGTCTTCTGTATTTAAGAGTCTACTTTTTTGTTTTTGATTTTGTGTCTTTATGTGTTTGTTTTGTTTCATTTCTTTAATTCCACATATGAGTGAAATCATTTGGTATTTGCCTTTCTCTGACTTATTTCACTTAGCATTATACCTTGTAGGTCCATCCATATTGCTGTAAATGGCAAGATTTTATTCTTCTATGGCAGAGTCATATTCCATTGTATATGTATACCACATCTTCCTTATCCTTTCATCTATTGATGGGCACTTGAGAATCCCAGATATTAAGATATAGTGTAAATCTATGGTAATGTAATGGTACTGGTACAAAAATAGGCACATAGATCAGTAGAACAGAATAGAGAATCCAAAAATAAACACACACTTTTCTGGTCAGTTAATCTATGACAAAGAAAGAAGGAATATACAATGGGAAAAAGATGGTTTTCAATTATTTCTTACCTTTACCTACACATAAATTTCTGCCAATCTCTTGCACGTGAAATGTTCTTTTATTTTGTACTTCCACAATTTTTTATTTTTATTTACGTATTTATTTGACACAGAGAGAGAGAGAGAGAGAGAACACAAGCTGGCGAGCAGCAAGCAGAGAGGGAGAAGGTGAAGCATGTTCCCTGCTGAGCAAAAAGTCTGATGTTGGGGTTGATTCCAGGACCCTGAGATCATGACCTGAGCCAAAGGCAGACACTTAAATGACTGAGCCATCCAGGCATTCCATGCACTTCTGCACTTATTAATGAGGATTTTTCTTCCTAGGTTTATTGGCCATTGGGCTTTTTCACCTGTGGATTTGTCCATTTGTAGGTCTTGTTTGTCTTTTACTTATTTATTTTTGGGAAATCTTTATATATTTTGGATTTTAATTATTTCTTTTAAATGTTGCAAATATATTTGATCATGCTATAATTTATCAACTAATTTTCTTTATAATGTCTTTTAACATTTGATCATCTCTAATTTTAAAATAATTAAATTTGTCAATCTTTTTCCATTTTTTCTGTCTTGTGTAAGACTCTTCCTACACCAAGGTTGTAAAGATAATCATTATTTTCTTCTGATTTTTATGAGTTGTTTTCAAGATCTTTTTTCCACCTGTGACTGATTTTCATGTACATTGCAAAGTTAGGTATAATTTTATTATTCCCATATGGATAACCATGTCCTGCCATTGTACTTTCTTGAGTTCATCATTTTCTGACTGATCTACAAGGCCACCCCAACAAGTATGAATTTATTTTTAGGTGTAGTATTTTTAGAAATTTAAATCTATTCTGTTCCATTGATTTATTTTTCTATTTCTATGTAATTGCCACATTATTTTAAGTATTGTAGTCTCAAAAGAAGTTCTGATATCTGGTAGGATAGAATTTTTGTCCTATACAAACCTCTCATATTTTTCCTTTTTGTTTTTCTTCCTTTCCTCCTTTCTTTTTATTTAATTAATTTGTTACAAAACAGACAATACATTAATAAAATGGCATACTAAGTTTTTACCTGCCTATAATTACTTTAAATGTAATAGATTAAGTCTAATTAAAAGACATAGAATGGTACAATGGACATACAAAAAGATCCAACTATGTGCAGTCTGCAGAAAAACACATTTTAGTTATAAGGCCACACATATGCTGAAAGTAAAGGGAGAGAAAATGATAATCAAAAGAGAGCAGATGTTACTTATATCAAGTAAAATGGACTTCAAGTTAAAAACTGTGATAAGGAAAGTCTTTAAATAATGATAAAAGTGTCAATTCAACAGGAAGCTAGAACAATTATAAATATCTATATATACATATTTGTAAACAATTGTAAAAATATACATATTTACAGTTGTTTTAGCTTCCTGTTGAATATATATAGTGTATATATATATATATTTTTAATATATGCCCAACATCAGAACACCTAAATATTTAAAGCACACATTGACAGATTCAATGGAGAAATAGATAGGAATGCAGTAATAGTAAGAGGCTTTACTGTTCCACTTATAATAATAGACACATCATGTATGCAGAAAATCCATATGGAATTAGATAACTTGAACTACACTATAGGTAAATGGACCTGACAGACATATATAGAACATCCCATTCAAAAGGTGCAGAATACAAATGGGATTGACTCCTTAATTTCTCTTTCTTCTGTCTTGCTGTTGGTGTAGAGAAATGCAACTGATTTCTCTGCATTGATTTTATATTTTGACACTTTACTGAATTCCTGTACAAGTTCTAGCAGTTTTGGAGTGGAGTCTTTTGGGTTTTCCACATATAGTATCATATCATCTGCAAAGAGTGATAATTTGACTTCTTCTTTGCCAATTTGGATGCCTTTAATTTCCTTTCGTTGTCTGATTGCCGAGGCTAGGACTTCTAGTCCTACGTTGAATAGCAGTGGTGATAATGGACATCCCTGCCTTGTTCCTGACCTTAGCGTAAAAGCTTTCAGTTTTTCTCCATTGAGAATGATATTTGCGGTGGGCTTTTCATAGATGGCTTTGATGATATTGAGGTAGGTGCCCTCTATCCCTACACTTTGAAGAGTTTTGATCAGGAAGGGATGCTGTACTTTGTCAAATGCTTTTTCAGCATCTATTGAGAGTATCATATGGTTCTTGTTCTTTCTTTTATTGATGTGTTGTATCACATTGATTTGCGGTTGTTGAACCAACCTTGCAGCCCTATGACCCAGCAATTGCACTACTGGGTATTTACCCTAAGGATACAAACGTAGTGATCCAAAGGGGCACGTGCACCCAAATGTTTATAGCAGCAATGTCCACAATAGCCAAACTATGGAAAGAACCTAGATGTCCATCAACAGATGAATGGATCAAGAAGATGTGGTATATATACACAATGGAATACTATGCAGCCATCAAAAGAAATGAAATCTTGCCATTTGCGACAACATGGATGGAACTAGAGCATATCATGCTTAGCGAAATAAGTCAAGCAGAGAAAGACAACTATCATATGATCTCCCTGATATGAGGAAGTGGTGATGCAACATGGGGGCTTAAGTGGGTAGGAGAAGAATCAATGAAGCAAGATGGGATTGGGAGGGAGGCAAACCATAAGTGACTCTTAATCTTACAAAACAAACTGAGGGTTGCTGGGGGGAGGGGGGTTGGGAGAAGGGGGGGTGGGGTTATGGACATTGGGGAGGGTATGTGCTTTGGTGAGTGCTGATTCACAGATCTGTACCCCTGGGGATAAAAATACATGTTTATAAAAAATAAAAAATTAAAAAAAAAGATGCAGAATACATATTTTTCTTAAACACTTATGGAACATTCTCCAGGATTGATCATGTTAGTCATGAAACAAATCTTAAAATTTTGAGACTAAAATCATTTTTAGCATTTTTTCCTCATAACAATTTAATGAAACTCAGAATCAGCAGCAAAAACAAAGTGAAAAAAAATATCACATATACATGGAAATGAAACAACATATTCTTGTACCATCTTTGGATCAAAAAGGAATCAAAAGGGAAATCAAGAAGTATCTCAGACAAATGAAAATGACAACACAACAAACTCATGGTATGCGGCAAAAGCAGTACAAAGAGGGAAATTTACAGTAATAAATGTTTAAATTAAAAAGGAAAGATCTCAAATGAAAAACCTAGCATTATACCTCAAGGAAATAGAAAAAGAAGAACAAACTAAGCCCAAAGTTAGAAGAAGTGAGGAAATAAGATTAGGGGAGAAAAATTAAAACAAAATACATAACAAATAGGAAAAAAGAAACTAAATGAAGACTTGGTTTTTTTCAAAGAAAAAAACAAAATTGATAAATATACAAATAGACTAAGGAAAGAAGATAGAAGACTCAAATAAAATAAAAAATGGGAGAAGAGACATTAGAACCAATGACACAAAAATTTAGATGATCATGAGACTATTATAAAACATTGTATTTCAATAAATTGGACAATCTAGATGAAATAGATGAATTCCTAGAAAAATACAATTTACTAAGACTGAATTGAAAAAAGATATAAAAAGTATAAACAGATCAATAATAAATAAGGAAATTGAATGCATAATAAAAATCTTCCAAAAACAGCAACAAATAGTCAGAAGCAGATATCTTCAAAGATGAATTCTTCCAAACACTAAAAGAAAAATTAATATCAATATTTCTAAACTCCTTCAAAAAATGAAAGAGGAAGGAACACATTCAAATACTTTTAGGAGGATAGCATTACCCTTGTACCAAAGACAAAGTCACTATAGGAAAACTACGTGGAAGCAAAATTCTCACCGAAATATTAGCAAACTGATTTCAGCAGCATATCAAGGATCATACATTGTGAATGAATGGGATTTATCCCTGGGATGCAAGAATAGTTCAATATGTGCGAATAAATCAATGTGATATTAACAAAATGAAAAGCAAATCACATCATCTTAATAGCTGAAGAAAAATAAAGTTTGATGATATTCAACATACTTTCATGATAAACTCTCAACATATTAAGTGTAGAAGGAACTTACTTCAATGTCATAAAGGTAACATATGAAAAACCCACAGTTACATCTGAAAATTCTTCTTCTAAAATCCAATATAAGACAAATATGCCCACTCTCATCACTTCTATTTAACATAGTACTGGAAATCCCAGGAAGAATAATAGACAAGAACAAGAAATGAAAAGCATTCAAATAACAAAGGAAGAAGTAAAATTATATATATATTTTTGCAGTTGATATGAATGTATGTGTAGAAAACCCTAGCAATTTCACACACAAAAAAAATCTATTAGAATAACAGAAACCAGCAAAGTTGCACAATAAAAAAGTCAATGTACAGAAATCAGCTACATTTCTATACACTAACAACCTATCCAAGGAGAAAATTAAGGAGACAATCTCATTTACAATAGCATCAAAAAGAGTAGAACACCTAGAAATAAACTTAACCAATATGGTGAAAGACTTATATACTGAAAATTATAAAACACTAATGAAAGAGATGAAAGCAGACATCAATAAATGAAATATATAAATATTTCCCCTGTTTTTGTATGAGAAATCATATTGTTAAAATGGCTATACTACCCAAAGTGATCTATAGATTCAATACAATCTTCATCAAAATTCCCAATAACATTTTTACAGAAATTAAAAAAAAATTCATATGGTACCATAGAAGACTCCAAATAGCCAAACAATTTTAAGCAAGAGAACCAAAGGTGGAAGCAGCACTTTTCCTGATTTCAAATTATATTACAAAACAACAATAAACACAACAGTATGGTACTGGCAAAAAACCAACATATAGACCAATGTTACAGAATATAGAGCCCAGAATTAAACCTGCATATAATATAGTCAACTGACCTTTGACAAGTTGCCGATAATACATAATGAGGAAGGAATAATCTCTTTAAGAAGTGGTATTGGGAAAACTGGGCCCTATCCCATACCATTCACAAAAATCAGCTCAAAATAGATTAAAGTCTTAAACATAAGAACTGAAACCATGAAACTCTCAGAAGAAAACATAAGGGAAATCTGAACATTTAATCGTGGTGATTATTTCTGGACTATGACACCAAAACACTACAATAAAAACAAAAATAGACAAGAGAAAATGCATCAAACTATAAAGGTTTTGCACAGCAAAGCAAACAACAGACAACAACAAAAAGGCAATAGAATGGGGTGGAATAAAATATTTGCATACCATGTATCTAAGGGGTTAATATCCTAAATATATAAATAACTCACATAATTCAATGGTAAAAAACAAAAACAAAAACCCCCAAATAACCTAGTTGGAAAGTAGACAAAGGAAGTAAATACTTATTTCTCCAAAGAGATACATGATGACATATATAAAAATGTGCTCCACATTAATCATCGAGGAAATGTAAGTCAAACCACAATGAGATGTTACCTTACATCTTTTAGGTTGGCTTGTATTAAAAAAAAAAAAAAAAGATAAATTTTGATGAAGATGTTAAAAAAAAAAGGAAACCCTTGTACAGTATTTGTGGAAATATAAATTGGTGCAGCTGCTATGAAGATAGTATGGAGTTTCCTCAAAAAACTGAAATCAGAACTACTATGTGATCCAGAAATAGCACTTCTGGACATATATCCAAAAAAATGACATCAGGATCTTGAAGAGATATATGCACTCCCATTTTCATTAATTAATTATTCATAATAGTCAAGACATGTGTCCATTGATGGATGAACATACAAACAATGAAATGTTATTCAGCCTTAGAAAAGAAGAAATCCTAACGTTTTCAACAACATGATTGAACCTGGAGGATATTATGTTAAGTGAGATAAAAATACTATACAGAAAGTCAAATACTATGTGATATCAGTTAAGTGATAAATCTAACAGAGTCAAACTCAGAAAAGCAGAGTATGGTATGGTGGTTGCTAGAGGTTGGGAAGAGGTATTAGTCAACGTATCATTTATACAAGATGAGTATGTCTTAGAGACCTGTATAGCATAGTAGCTTTACATAGTTTAAGATACTGTATCGTATACTTAAAAATTTACTGAGGGTATAAATTTTGTGTTCTTATAACAAAATAATAACCATAATTATGATTATTGATACTGGAAGAGGGAAGGAGAAGGAGGAGAAGATGGAGAAAGAGAAAAGAAAGAGGAGGTGGAGGAAGTGGAGGAGAGGAAGTTGGAGGCTAAATGAGCATAGGAGATAACTTAGGGAGGTGACTAGGGTGATAGTTTCATGGGTGTATACTTATCTCCAAACTCATAAAATTGTATATATTAAATTGTATATATTTACAACTTTTTGTAAATTAAAGAAAAGGAAATGGGATTTTTCTTGAAATATACTTTCCTTTAATAGCATGGTAATTAAGAAATATATGTATATGTTATATACACATATATATTTACATGTGGGTGTGTGTTGTGTACAATAGTAAACACATTGTGCCAAAATCATTTTCCATTTTATTTTGTAGTGTTTCATAGTTTTCTACTTATTTGAGACAAGAAGCACGAGAAATATATTATTTGAATATGCTTAAATATTAGCTGAATTAAGTTTATAATACAAAGACAAAAATACCTGCATGTGGCTGTGTTTTGTAAACTCTGTTGAGCATAAAGATATCGCTCAGCACCATAATCTCTTTGGGAGAATATTCTTTAGGAATAACAAAAAGAACACCTCTTTTAGCCTTCCAAGCCCAGTCAGAGCTCTACAGAGCTCTTCCATCCACTCTTCGGACAGAATTCTGCTTCCTCCCTATCACCCCCGACCCCTCACACACTACCCAGGCCTGAGCCCACAGCCACATTGCCTCGGCCCTGCTTGGGAGGCCGCCTACAGGCTAACACGGGTGTTGGGACTGGCTGAGGTACACGGGCATGGGGTTCTACAAAAACAAATAAAAAAACACCTCTTTTTAAACGCTGATACATTTAAAACGCTGATACATTTAAACATTTTTTATATATTTAAACATTTTGTGGTCCCACTTATAATCAAAATAGAAAGTAAAAATGTAGTGGAAAATTAATGGGTGGGTTCTTCATAGCTGGAGCTGCAAAGAAAACCCCAGAGTCTCCTCCTAGATGATCCCCTCTGTTTTATAGATGTAGGTACTTAAAATAGTTGTGAGAATATTTCTAAGTTTAGATGCTTAGTAGAAATGGTCCTTCTAATCACAGATCGTTTCTGCGAGATAAACCTTTCTTCTTCTGGTGTCCAGAGCCACTGTTTATGGACTACAGGTATAACCAACTGCTTCCAGACTTAGAAGTTGGAATTCCCGGGGGCACTTCATCAATATTTCTTTAAATATATACTTCATTCTCACAACATACATTTTACATAACTCCTTATTATGAATAATTTAGATTTTTTTGGGGGGGGGGAGCAATTGCTTCTTTCTTGCTCAGTGAATTGCACAGATTTGCTTGCCCTTTAGACCATTCTATTTAATCCAAATTATGATTCTCCTGGTCTAAGCCTCTAAGATTTGGTGATAGTGACTATTCCCTTTCTCTGTAGTGATCTTTAGGTATACCAGTCAAGAATTCCCGTAAACACAAAAAATGTAAGTAGATAAAAGAAAACTAGTTAGTAAGTTCTCAGAAATTATATCAGGACATCTTAATAAGAAAAAAAATAGGGAAAACTGAGAGAACAGAAATGAGAATATAAGCAGATAAATACTATTAGCTTTCTGAAGAAAAAGATAAGGCTAGTAAGTTTTTTAAAAGGCAATCTGAGTACACGATGTTAGCAAAAAGGGTTAACAGGAGGTGGCTGAATTTTTACAAATATAAAAGGAAAAATGTGTACTATGGAGGAATGCTAGCACCGCTTAGCAATTTCAGAGTGCTTTTCATCTTCAAAGAATCTTGCATGTTAACTAATTAATCCTTCTAACACCCTTGTGACGTAGATGTGACAAACAAGGACAGAAATAAGCCTAAAATGACTAATCTGCCAAACTCACTGGTTGAGAAAGAATTATGAAGGCATGCCATTTACTAATGAGGAAGATCCTAGATAGATTTTATACAGGATAGTGTGTGTGTGTGTGTGTGTGTGTGTGTGGTGTGTATAATGTGTATAAACTTTCAAAATTTGTTTATGGAAATAGAGAGCAAATGATAGAATTTCAAAAAGAATTTATCCATACTTGAGCTCAGTTAATGCTAGACTAGTGTGATTTTCTCAAATAATCCAATCTTAATCCATAAATAGCAGCAGTCAGGTATTTGCTTTTTATAACATGTAATTGATGAATGTAATAAACACCAACTACCTAAAACATTAGTGGGAGAAAGGGAACAGCTCTTGCTGGAGCTTATTCTCTGAACCATCTCATAGCATGTAATTTACACATTCTTTTTTATTTATCCAAACACAAAGACAAGTATGCAAGACCCAATTATATATACGAGATCTGAAAATTTAAGCTATTTACCAACTACTTATTTTTGGAAACTTCTAACTGAAGCTATAGCTATATTTTTTTTTAAAGATCGCAGTCTGTTTCCTTTTTCTCTGTCTGCCTATGTAATACCATGGTACTTGTTTACTATTACCCTTTTGTGACAGCAAGGTATCTTTCCCCAAGCTTGTAGAAGAAAATAGCATGAGCTCATGATCACCCTGGAATGATAATAGCAGTGCCATGCTGTTGGCACGCTGAGGTGATAGTAGCAGGAAGTCACATTATCCACTTACAGTAATAGCCATTCCATTCCAACTTAACGGGATATCAGCAGTGAGTCTCACTGATTATAAACCTGCTAACATATGCACCATCCTTCATTCTTTTTCTTCAAGGTTATTGTCATTGTGGGCATTATGAGCCTTACCACGTTAGTCTTAAAATTGTTACTATGATCTATGAAACAGTATCGACCCCCAAATGACAAATGGTTAAATATTTCCAGAGGAAAACCTAGCTGCATTTTCTGTACCACAGCTACAAAATTTTCCTTCCAATGTATTAGGATTGGAGGTTACTACAGTGTTGATGCCTCACCCTACCTTTCTCTGTGTTAGCTCCACAGTATTATGTGGAATTTCCATCTGTTCCTTTCCTTCCTTCTTTCCTTGTCAAAACATAAACATGGGTTTTCATCTCAGTCCATAATTTCCTTAACATCATATCTTGATACCTAAAGTCATCTATTATTGCCCAGCATTTTCAAATATGGTGCAAAGTTATAGACAGTAACCATTTAGTCATTCAATTAACAGATGTTTTTTGAGTACTTTGTAGCAGTCACTATATTAGTCACTAGTGGTACAATAGGGGATAAGACAAATTTCCTGCCCTTGTGGATAAAACACTAACTGAGGAGACTGGTACTGGATTATACATAATGAAGAGCTATTTCTATTTGGTCATAAAATTCAATCATTAAACTACATTCCAATCACTCAGATACATTCTGTTGTTTTAAACTTCTTCCTGCACTTCTGTGCTGCTACCTGGGATTATTTTCTCTCTATTCAAAGAAAAAAACAAACTACTTCTTCCTCCTCCTCCTCCCCTTCTTCTTCTTCTTATTCTTATTATTATTTTGTTTCAATGTGTTGGCAATAAATTCTCCCATATGTTTCCTTGAATTTTTAAAATATTCTCTTTTGTCTCTGACTTTCAGCAGTTTTTCTATGATGTGATTAGTTGTGGGGTCTTTTTTTGTGTGCATAAGTGATTATTGTGCTTGAGATCCATACTTTTTCTAAAATCTGTGTATTGTTCTTTTGTCAGTTTTTGAAAATCTGTTTTCTTTTCCAATATTGTTTCTTCTTTATTTCCACCCTCTTTTTCTGAGCCTCCAGTTACATACATTAAAATTTTCTCCATGTCATATATGGATAGAGATAGAAATCTTTTCTTTATTATTCTTTCTTTTGGTTTGGTCTCTATGTTTCAACATATATATATGATTTATCTATTTATTTGAGAGATGGAGCATGCAGTGGGGAGGGGCAATGGGAGAGAGAGAGACTCTTTAGCATTCTCCATGCTGAGCTCGGAGCCTTATGCAGGACTTGATCTCAGAACCCTGAGATCACTACCTGAGCAGAAACCAAGAGTCCAGCGCTTAACCAGAGGTGCCACCCAGGCACCCCCAACCTATATTTTTATCAATTTCTCTTCACAAGTTCATTAATTCTTTCTTGTGCTGTATCAATTTGCTGTTAAGTCCATCTATCAAAGTCTAAATTTCAGCTTATCACATTTTAGATTCTATAATTTTTCTTTTATTCTCTTCATGATTCTTGGTATGCCTAGCAATTTTTTTATTCAACAACAATCATTGTGTGGGTTCTGAATATTACCTTTGTCTGAGAGTGTTTATCCTATCATAGTTTATCCTGGACCCTAGAACCATACAGTAGTAGGGTCATATGGCATTAATCTGATTAAGAATTAAATTTACTAAAGGCTGGTTAAGTCTATCTCTGATTATTCCAACAATTGCAGGGTTTGAACTTTCAGGGTGCCTACTGAAATACCCAAAGTATTTGCTAGGATCAATCTCCACTAATACTCTCAGACTCTAATTTCTATACCTTTAGTGTGGTGTTGTTTAGTCAGTAGAAAATGATAATACTCTGAATTTTTTTTTAATTCTTTTTCCCCTGAAAGTGTCATTATCAGGAATATATATGGGGTAGATAAAGAGAACCCAATTAGAGTTTACAGTAATAGTTTGGGTATGAGCTAATGAAGCCTGATGCAGGGAGTTGGCAGTAGGAATGTATATAAGAGGACATAATTGGAAAATCTAGTGAAAGAAGAATGGATGAGTAAACTCATTGATTATGTGAAGGTTGATATGTCAAAAATTTCTTCACAATTTTCAGCCTAGGGATCTGAAATATATGGACAAGTGGAGAAGTGAAATTATAAGTTTAGAGAGAATTTAGAGATGGGAATACATATTTAAAAGTAATACACACACAAGAAATGATTAAAGACTTGGTTAAAAACATGCAAAAGAAGAAGAGAAGAGTATGGAGAACAGAATCATAGTGATAATATACATGTTGGGATAAATCTGGTGATAGATGATTTCTCTTGTCAGTTCTCTAGGATGTGCCGCTTAATTTAAAGGCATAATTCCATCAAAGGAAAGCATTTGTATTTAAGCACAGACAGTGCTTAGTATTCATAAGGGACTGGGGATGCAGTAAAACATGAAATAATTTTATGGTTTCTATTCTTTATCTCTTTTTGTGTACAATGAACTAAAATTTTTATCAGCATGTATATATAGAGACTATTAGCCCTTCATTACAAATGAAAGATTCGGTTAACTCTTATCCTTTTTAGGATTGAAATTACAAATACAACCTATTGAAAAGTATACATGGAATTCTTAAATACAGGAGAGTTTAGGATATATGAGTAGAGCAAAGGCAATGTTGTTAGTGTTGAAAGTAAATATACTCTGTGTCAAAATGCAAGGTGGAGCCAATGGTATGTGATAAGATATAGAAGCTTGCTTTGGAACTCTCCTTGTAAGTACTAGGGTTGGGGCTTTAATAACATAACAATTCTTTGGGCTTTCTGACAAGGAATGCTTGAAAGCATGCAGCAGTGCAGCAGGCTTATCAGTCAACTTCGAGGACAAATACAGAAAGAATTTTTCTATATTAATCTTCAGGCAATACATTTGCCTCAGCTGTCAGTTACATTTGCTGAGAAAAAGTAACCTTAGTGATCTTTGCAACATTCAGTAATTTTAAGAGAACACTGGAATTGAAAGGAATCCATAATTTGTATGAAAAGTAGTAAATCAGGTTGGATCTTTCTGTAATTTTTCAGAGTTCTATTATGGGCACTGTTAGATAATATTTTTGCAAAAAGATACAATAAAACAATGGGAAAATCTGTACTTGAAATATATACTTTGTGACTTCTATCCATGGACTGTAAATATAAATATGTATGACTCTATATAATTTTAATCCCTTGATAAAAGCATAGATTTATGGGTGTTCAACTTCCTTTAACAGCCATGTTCATAAGCCTGGGCGCCTTGGTGGCTCAGTTGGTTAAGCATCTGCCTTCAGCTCAGGTCATGACCCCAGGGTCCAGGATCCAGTCTCATTGGCTCCCTGCTAAGGGAGCCTGCTTTCCTCTCTGCCTCTGCCCTTCCCCCTCTTGTGCACACACTGTCTCTGACAAATAAATAAATAAATAAAATTTCTAAAAAAAAAGTCCATAAGCCTGCTATATTTGAAGATCTAGTTTAGACTTTTAAGAAACCTTCTTGGGGCGCCTGGGTGGCTCAGTGGGTTAAGCCGCTGCCTTAGGCTCAGGTCATGATCTCAGGGTCCTGGGATTGAGTCCCGCATGGGGCTCTCTGCTCAGCAGGGAGCCTGCTTCCTTCTCTCTCTCTCTGCCTGCCTCTCAGTGTACTTTGTAATTTCTCTCTGTCAAATAAATAAATAAAATCTTTAAAAAAAAAAAAAAAGAAACCTTCTCATCTTTACTATTTCTCACCCCTCCATTTGATTCCTATCTCTAGCAGTGCATATTCTTATAAATTCTGAAGCTGGAAGTGGCAAAAGCAACCAAATTTTCTGCTAACCTAAATTACATTTCAAATGGAAGCACTAATTATCTTTTTTTTTCTCATAATCAAATGTTGGTATATCGGCAGGTTGGTAGAGCAGTGATTCTAATGATAGTAGCACATTGGTATCACTGAGGAGCCTTAAAATGTACAGATGCCTGTGTCCCACCCAGAGATTCTGGTTTAATTGGTCTGAGTTGCTGCTTGGACATAGGGATTTTTAAAATTCCCCAGACGGTTATAAAACGCAACCTAGAAGAAAACTCAGGCAATTCAATTCCCTAAAGTAACTCTCATAACTAACTTCTTAGAAAACTCTGTCTGGATTTTCCTCTCATAAATAATACTTAATCTTTAGGGTTCTATACATAGGTATTGGCTATACCGACTCAAATAAAATTCAGTGTGCTTTTCAGGGTGGGAGTATAAAAAACACATACTCTATTTTATATGTATTATAGGTGAGTTTGCCAGATTTAACAAATAAAAATAGAGAATATACAGTTACAGTTACATTTAAATTTTAGATAAACAATGAATAATTTTTTGGTATAAGTATGTTGCATGCAATATGTAGGACATGCTTATTCTAAAAAATTATTTATTGTTAATCTGAATTTCAAATGTAGCCAGTACCCTGCATTTTTATTTGGCAGCCCTAATTATTGACATGGAGAAAATGTTTAGCCATTCCATTTTAATCAAAACATTTCTGTTGACTTGCAACCAATCACCTATGAAACCATTTGATATAGGTCTAATCAGTTAAGTCACACAGAACAAGCAATCTAGTCAATGTGGCTGAGTCATTTAATTCAATTCACTAAGCCTCCTGGCCTACTTACTCATTTAAAAAAAATCACTTTGTCTAAGATATTTATAGAAGAGATCAATTTTAATTTCCTTTACCTCTGGAGTACACAGTTTGTAATTCCTCCAACAGAGATTTATCAGGCTTCTAATACAGTTCTGGGGTAAAACCTGGGTGCCGAAGGGGTTCACTTCTACTCCAACATAAGTTGTCTGAACTGTCTTAATCTGCAGACCAATTTTCTCTACAGCCCCCTAAGGAAGGAACTTGTTGATTTTGGCAGTGTTTACCTTTCCTAAAAACAAATTCAACATTTTCCAGACCGGCTGGCTTTTAAAAATCACATGAGAGCTGGGGGAAAAACTGCCTTCAGCCTGCTTCAGAATTCCCTCTTCCCACCTCCCCTCATATACTAGAAAAAGCTTTCTGTTCCTCACAGAGCCTGGAAGATAATCTATGGAGTCATGATTATTTAGAAATTATAAAGAGAAGGAGAAGGCTGTACGTTTTCCTGAGTTAAGTTCTTTTCTATAGCATAGTAGAAGAATCTGTCAGATAAAAAGATGAAATGTTCCAGCTTTAATTAATAGTATTAGGGACTTTTACATGGAGAATGGGGAAAAAAAACTCTGATCTTTGTTTTTCATAAAAGTGAAATGTCTAACAATGTCATTTTAAGGATACTGCAGTAACTTTTAGCATATCATATACTTGCATGTTACTTTCTTTCAGTTAGCATTGTTATTTGTCTGTGCTTCAGAAACCTGGAATTGCTGAGTCTTGTCTTTGTATGCCTTTCATTAGTTAAGATCATCACCTCCTTTCCATTTTCCCAGCCACCTCCCTGACTCTTAGACCAAAATCCATTTGGCATCATGTAGCAGCATTAGTAAACCCTCTTACCTGAAAAAATTATCCTTTTCAGACTCTAAGTAGAGGCTGGTGTCACTATTAATCAAGACATCACAATTTATGTTTTGAAAAAAGAAAGGGTAATGCATTTGCTTATTAGAGTTTCCTCACATCTGCCTTTTATTTATATAAAAAAAAATCAGATTTAATTGAATATTCTCCAAGTTCTATGAGTTGATGTGCTAGAGATTGTAATTTTGTTTATCAAAATGGTCTTGATCTGGAAAGTATAATTGACATTTATTCCCCCTTGATATATTTCAGTGTTATCTCTGGTTAATTAAAAAGATATTTATCTATTTAACAAAAATTTCTTTTTCTCCAACTAATAACTTCATTGTTTTCAGTGTTTAAAAACCAAAGAGTTAATGCCTCAGGCTTTCAGACGTTCTTCTGGTTTTTGCCACAGCCAGCATCTCCCACCTTCCTCAAAGATCTGTTCCTATAAGCTTCTGCTTCTAAATATACCCTTGGGGAAATGCACATTTACTCCAATTTGTTTCTTGTCTCTTCTGTTTTCTCTTCTTCCATTAATTTTTTTTTTTTTTCAAGTTCAGGCCTCTCTACTAACTGTCCCTTATAATTTAGCCTATCTTTGGGTTGTGTTAAGATACTTTCCCTCTGTTTTCTATTCCCACTCTTTCTCTCCAACTCTACACTGAAATGATTTTTCTTTCTCTTCCAAGTGTCTTCTTTGTTGGATTATTTCCTTTCCTTTTTCAGTCCCCCCTCTTTCTTCAGAAGAGCTATTAACAGTGAAATTTACTGTGCTAATTCTTTGGCTTATTTTTGCCATGCAGGCCAGGTCCTGGTGCTACTTTGTTTCTGTCACCTAGATTAGATTGATTACAGGGGAAAGAAGGTGACTGATTTGTTATTCACTGCTACAGGAATTCTGAAATGTTGGAACCAAACCTGCAACACTTTGATTTAATGCTTTGAAATGAACTTGAATATTGGCCAAACTCACCAATTATTTGGATTATATGCATAAACCTGAGCTGCATTTAGGCTTACACTCCTTCTGTCCCATGAGGCCTAGAGCAGAAGTCTCTGCAGGTGAAAGCCAGAGGTCACTTGTGGTTGGGACTCAGTATAACTACTTTTAATGGTTTGTGTTATAAACCAAGGTCTGGGAATGGGGAAAAGGAAAGGGAGTAGGTTCTTCTTTCTGCTTTCACAAAATTCACCATTCTGCTTTTCTTTTTTTTTTTTTTCTTTTTTTATTTATTTATTTATTTATTTATTTTTTTTAATATAATTTTTTATTTTTTATAAACATGTATTTTTATCCCCAGTGGTACAGGTCTGTGAATCACCAGGTTTACACACTTCACAGCACTCACCAAAGCACATACCCTCCCCAATGTCCATAATACCACCCCCTTCTCCCAAACCCCCTCCCCCCAGCAACCCTCAGTTTGTTTTGTGAGATTAAGAGTCACTTATGGTTTGTCTCCCTCCCAATCCCATCTTGTTTCATTGATTCTTCTCGTACCCACTTAAGCCCCCATGTTGCAACACCACTTCCTCATATCAGGGAGATCATATGATAGTTGTCTTTCTCCGCCTGACTTATTTCGCTAAGCATAATACGCTCTAGTTCCATCCATGTTGTCGCAAATGGCAAGATTTCATTTCTTTTGATGGCTGCATAGTATTCCATTGTGTATATATACCACATCTTCTTGATCCATTCATCTGTTGATGGACATCTAGGTTCTTTCCATAGTTTGGCTATTGTGGACATTGCTGCTATAAACATTCGAGTACACATGCCCCTTTGGATCACTACGTTTGTATCTTTAGGGTAAATACCCAATAGTGCAATTGCTGGGTCATAGGGCAGTTCTATTTTCAACATTTTGAGGAACCTCCATGCTGTTTTCCAGAGAGGTTGCACCAGCTTGCATTCCCACCAACAGTGTAGGAGGGTTCCCCTTTCTCCGCATCCTCGCCAGCATCTGTCATTTCCTGACTTGTTGATTTTAGCCATTCTGACTGGTGTGAGGTGATATCGCATTGTGGTTTTGATTTGTATTTCCCTGATGCCGAGTGATATGGAGCACTTTTTCATGTGTCTGTTGGCCATCTGGATGTCTTCTTTGCAGAAATGTCTGTTCATGTCCTCTGCCCATTTCTTGATTGGGTTATTTGTTCTTTGGGTGTTGAGTTTGCTAAGCTCTTTATAGATTCTGGACACTAGTCCTTTATCTGATATGTCGTTTGCAAATATCTTCTCCCATTCTGTCAGTTGTCTTTTGATTTTGTTAACTGTTTCCTTTGCTGTGCAAAAGCTTTTGATCTTGATGAAATCCCAATAGTTCATTTTTTCCCTTGCTTCCCTTGCCTTTTGCGTTGTTCCTAGGAAGATGTTGCTGCGGCAGAGGTCGAAGAGGTTGCTGCCCGTGTTCTCCTCAAGGATTTTGATGGATTCCTTTCGTACATTGAGGTCCTTCATCCATTTTGAGTCTATTTTTGTGTGTGGTGTAAGGAAATGGTCCAATTTCATTTTTCTGCATGTGGCTGTCCAATTTTCCCAGCACCATTTATTGAAAAGGCTGTCTTTTTTCCATTGGACATTCTTTCCTGCTTTGTCGAAGATTAGTTGACCATAGATTTGAGGGTCTATTTCTGGGCTCTCTATTCTGTTCCATTGATCTATGTGTCTGTTTTTGTGCCAGTACCATGCTGTCTTGATGATGACAGCTTTGTAATAGAGCTTGAAGTCCGGAATTGTGATGCCACCAACGTTGGCTTTCTTTTTCAATATCCCTTTGGCTATTCGAGGTCTTTTCTGGTTCCATATAAATTTTAGCATTATTTGTTCCATTTCTTTGAAAAAGATGGATGGTACTTTGATAGGAATTGCATTAAATGTGTAGATTGCTTTAGGTAGCATAGACATTTTCACAATATTTATTCTTCCAATCCAGGAGCATGGAACATTTTTCCATTTCTTAAGATTGAATAATTCTTGGGAACTTTGGGCTATAGGGGTGGACTGTGGTTAGTGGTCCATGGCTCAGAGATTCCTTAGAGTGTGATGTGTAGTTAGATAAGCAGGTGGCTGGAGTGTAGACTTGGATTGATAGGTTTGTATTTGAAAGGTACACTGTAGAAAATGGGTAGCCCTTGCCGGGTCTATCTCTGCTTGGCCAGGAGGCTTTTTAAGATGTCAAATCATAAAATGCAGAAAATAAAAAAATACATATTAATATAACATCTTTAGTAGCTTTCACAACAAGGTGCTATGAATGTTAAAATATAACATATTTTAACAAATTTGTTTTGGAATCAATGTTTTCCTGATGACATTTTAACATTCATAGCACCTTGTTGTTGCTTTAGTTTCTATATTTCACAATCCCACACTGTATGAAATAGGATGTTTATAAGAGAAATGACTATATACAAGAAAAATATATGCATTTTGTTATAATATATTTCTTGATAAAGTAGGAGGGAATAGGATCCAAAGCACACATGGGTATAAGGCTCTCAAGTCCAAAAAGATGTTGCTTCACTGTTGTACCTACTGCTCAATTTAATAAAATATTATGGATAATTTTAAAGCCTTCCTAAGTTTCCGTTGTTAGTAAATTCTTGCCTCTACACTCAAGGGTAACTAACTTTTTTCTTTACCTTTCCTTGTTTTTGTTTGTTTACTTTCCAAAGTCTGAATAGTTTTTTTTTAAGACTTTATTTCTTTGGAGAAGTTTTGGGTTTATTTATAGAAAAATTAAAAAGATACGCCGATTTAAGTTTTGTTGATTGTTTCCTACACTGTGTTGAAGCTTTTTATTTTGGTATAGTCCCAATAGTTTTGCTTTTATTTTCCCCACCTTAGGGGAGAAATAGAAATAGAAATAGAAAAATGTTGTTACGGCTAATGTCAGGGACATTACTGCTTGTGCTCTCTTCTAGGATTTTTATGGTTTCAGGTTTAATCCATTTTGGGTTTATTTTTATGTGTGGTGTAAAAAAGTGGTTGAGTTTCATTTTTTTGCTTGTAGCCTCCCTGTTTTCTCAACACCATTTGTGGAAGAGATTGTCTTTTTCCTATTGGACAGTCTTTCCTTCTTTGTTGAAGATTAATAGGCCATATAATTGTGGGTTTATTTTGGGGTATTCTTTTCTATTGATCTATGTGTCTATTTTGTGCCAGTACCATACTGTTTTGATTAATGGAGCTTTGTAATATACTTGAAGTCTGGAATTGTGATGCAGGTTTGCTTTTCTTTTTCAAGATTGCTTTGGTTATTTAGGGTGTTTGTGGTTCCATACAAATTTTAGGATTGTTGATTCAGCAAGACTAAAGGCAACCTACCAAATGGGAAAAGATATCTGCAAATACCTATCTAATAAAGAGTTGCCAAAATATATATAAACAAACTATAAACTCAATACCCAATCTAATTAAAAATGGGCAAAGAACATGAACAAACATTCTCCAAAGAAGACATCCAGAGGACTAATAGATACATGAAAAGAGGCTCAACATCACTCATTATCAAGGAAATACAAATTAATACAACAATGAGATATCACCTCACATATGTCAAAACAGTTAAAAAATACAAGAAAGAATAAGTCTATGCAAGGATGTGGAGAAAAAGGAAGCCTCTTGCACTATTTGTGGGAATACAAACTGGTGCAGCCACTGTAGAAAAAACTGTGGCGTTTCCTCAAAATGTTAAAAATTAAATTACCCTACAATTCAGAAATTGCACTATAGGGTATTTACAAAACAAAACAAAAAACAAAACCACAAAAACACTAAAAATACTAGTTCTATATAAACACTTCTATACTTAGAGCAACATTATTTACAATAGCCAATTAGCCCAAGTGTCTATTGATAGATGAATGGATAAAGAGAATGTGTTTTATAAGGGCACCTGAATGGCTCAATGGGTTAAGCCTCAGCCTTTGGCTCAGGTCATGATCTCAGGGTCCCAGGATGGAGCCCCACATTGGGCTCTATACTCAGCAGGGAGTCTGCTACACCCTACCCCACCCCGCACCTGCCTCTCTATTTGTGATTTCTCTCTCTCTCTGTCAAATAAATGAGTAAAATCTTTAAAAAAAGAGGATGTATTATATACACACAATGGAATATTACTCAGATATAGAAAAAGAATGAAATCTTTCCATATGCAATGACATGGGTAGATCTAGAGAGTATAATGCTAAGTGAAATAAATTTGTCAGAGAAAGACAAATACCATATGATTTCAGTCATATGTGCAATTTAAGAAATGAACCAGAAATGGGAACAAAAGAGAGAGAGAGAGACAAGCCAAGAAATAGCCCTTTGACCAGAGAGAACAAACTGATGGTTACCAGAGGGGAGGAGAGTTGGGGGGAGGGTAAAATAGGAGATGGGGATTAGGAGTGCATTTGTCATGATCAGCACTGGGTGATGTGTGCAATTGTTAAATCACTCTATTGTACACCTGAAATTAATATATCACTGAATGTTAACTATACAGGAATTAAAATTAAAACAAAAACATAAACAAAAAATGAAATTCAAGTCAGACACAGAAAAGGTATGGAGATTTTCCATATTCTCTGCCCCTACAATTGCTTAGTCTCCCCCATTATCAACATCCTATACCAGACTGGTAATAGTCAAAGTTTACCTTAGGGTTCACTCTAGTCATTGTATATCCTAAAGATTCAGACAAATATATAATGAATTATCCAGTATTACAGTATCATACAGATTATTTTCATTGTCCTCAAAATCCTCTATGTTCTGCTCCTCTCCCTACCCAACTGTCGGAAACTACAAATTTTTTAATTTTGACAATGTCAGATAGTTGCATTCAGGAAGTGTAGAGGATTTTCATATTGTCTTCTTTCACTAAATAGTACACACTTAATGTCCTTCCATGTCTTTCATGGCTTCATAGCTCATTACTTTTGAGTGCTGAATAATATTCCATTGTGTGAATATAACTCAGTTTATTAATCCATTTACCTACTGAAAGACATCTTGACTCCTTCCAGCTCTTAGTAATTATGAATAAAGCTATTGTAAACATAAATGTGCAGGTTTTCATATTGATGTTATTTAGACATCTTTGGATACATATCAAGGAGAATGATTGCTGGATCATATGATAATAAGATGCTTAGTTTTGTAAGAAACTACTTACCTGTTTTCCAAAGTGGCTGAATCATTTTGCGTTCCCACCAGCAATGAAAGAGAGTTCTTATTGTTCCACATCTTCACTAGCATTTTGTGTTGTCAGTTTTCAGAATTTTGGTTATCTTAAGAGGTGTGTAGAGGTACTTTATTGTTTTAATTAGTGTTTTCCTGATGACATGTGATGTGGAGGATCTTATCATACACTTGTTTTCCATTTGTATATCTTCTTAGGTAAGATACCTGTTAAGGATTTTGGCCCATTTCAATTGAATTGTGTTTTTTTTAAAATTATTATTATTTAAGTTTAAAGAGTTTTTAAATTTAATTTATTTTTTTCAGTGATTCATAATTCATTGTTTATGTACCACACCCAGTGCTCCATGCAATACATGTCCTCCATAATACCCACCACCGGGCTCACCCAACCCCCTACCTTAAAGAGTTCCTTATATATTTCAGACAACAGTGTTTTGTCAGATATGTATTTTGCCAATATTCTCTCCAATGTGTGGGTTATTTTCTCATTCTCTTACTATTATCTTTCACAGAACAGAAGTTTTTAATTTTAATGAAATCCATCTTGTCAATTATTTTTTTTCATGGATCATGCCTTTGCTGTTGTTTCTAAAAAGACATCACCATATCCAAAGTTATCTAGGTTTTCATCTGTGTTATCTTGTCAGACCTTCATAATTTTATATTTTATATTAGATATAAGTCCATTTTGAATTATTTTTAAGTGATGGGTCTGTATCTAAATTCAATTTTTTGTTGTTCCAGTGCTTTGGCAAAAAGAGCTGGGGCTCCATTGTATTGTCGTTGTTCCACTGCCAAAGATCAGTTGACTACATTTGTGTGACTTGATTTTTGGGCTCTCAGTTATGTTCTATTGATCTGTTTACCTATTCTTTCACCTATACCTCACAACTTTGATTACTGTAACTTTATAGTAAGTCTTGAAGTTACATAGTGTCAGTTTCCTAACTTTGTTCTTCAGTATCATGTTGGCATTCTGGGTCTTTTGCCTTTTAAAATTATAATAAAAATTTTAAAATTATTATTATTATTTTTTGCATTCAATAAATAACATCCTGGGATTTTTTTTAAAAGATTTTACTTATTTATTTGACAGAGAGGGGTCACAAGTAGGCAGAGAAGCAGGCAGAGAGAGAGGAGGAAGCAGGCTCCCTGCTGAGCAGAGATCCCCCCGCCCCCAATGTGGGCTCTATCCCAGGACCCTGGGATCATGCCCTGAGCTGAAGGCAGAGGCTTAACCCACTGAGCCACCCAGGCACCCTAACATCTTGGGATTTTTAAATTTTAACTTATAAGTTAAGTGGATAACAACTGACATCTTGACAATATTGAGTCTTCCTATCCATGAACATGAAATACCTCTCCATTTATTTTAGTTCTTTAATTTTGTTCATCAGATTTTATGGTTTTCCATATATAGATCCTATAAATATTTTGTTAGATTTACCCCTTTATATTTAAGGGTTTGGGGACATTAATGTAAATGCTATGTGTTCTAAATATTAATTCCATTCATTAATATCAGGTGTATAGGAAAGTGATTAACATTTACACTTTAACTCTGTTATAACTGCTTCTCAGTTTTGGGAGTTTATTGTTGATATTGATTCTATCAGATTTTCTACATAGGTGATCATGTCATCTGTGAACAAAGACAATTTTGAGTTTTCCTTTCCAATCTGTATAGCTTTTATTTCCCTTTCTTTTCTTATTACATTAGATAGGACTTTCAGTGTGAAGTTGAATAGGAGTGATGATCTTAGTGAGAAAGCTTCAAGTTTTTATTAACATCGTAAGTTTTTTTTTAAGCCATAACTGTTTTTTTTAAAGATTTTATTTATTTTGGAGAGAGAGAGAGAGAAAAGCATGAGCAGAGGAGGAGAAGACTTTAGGCTGAGCAAAGAGCCTGATGATTCTGGGATCGTGATCTGAACTGAAGGCAGTTGCTCAGCTGACTGAGCATCACAGATGCCCTAGGCATAATTGTTTTGTAGTTATTCTTTATCAAGCTGAGGAAGTTCCTCTCTCTTTCTAGTTTACTGGAAGGGTTTATTTATTTATTTTTCCAATATGATTTTTTTCCCATTTTATTTTATTTCTTTTCAGTGTTCCAAAATTACTGGAATTTTTTTTTTTTTAAATCATGAATGGGTGTTAGCTTTTGTCAAATGCTTTTTCTGCCTCTTTCGATTTGACCATATGATTTTTCTTTTTTAATGTGATCATGTGGTAGATTGCATTCATTGATTTTTTAATACTGAACCAGCCATGTGTACCTTGGATAAATTTCACATGGTCATGGTGGATATTTATTTTTAAATATTATTGGATTTGAATCACTAATATTTCACTGAGAATTTTTGTATCAATATTTATGAGAGATTTTCATCTATAATTTTTCTTTTCTTGTAATCTCTTTATCTGGTTTGTTATTAGGATAATTCTAGTCTCTTAGAAAAAGAATGACTTTGCATGTATTCCTCTGTTTTATCTTCTGAAAGAGATTATAGGGAACTGGTATAATTTCTTCCTTAAATATTTGGTAGAATTCATCAGTGGACTGATCTGGATATGATGTTTTTTGTTTTAGAAGATTATGAATTATGAATTCAATTTATTTAATAACATATAATATTTATCTATTAAGAGTGTCTATTTCTCCTTGTGTGAATTTTAGAAGATTGTGTCTTTTAAGGAATTAGTCCATTTTATGTTGGTTTTTAGATTTGTGGACATAGAGTTGCCCATAATATTCCTTTATAATTCTTTTAATGTCTAAAGAGTCTGTAGGGATGCCGTTTCTTTTATTTCAGATATTAGCAATTTGTGTTGTCTATCTTTTTTGTTTTGTTTTGTTTTGTTTTATTGATATTTTCAAAGAACCAGCTTTTGATTTCATTGATTTTCTCTATTGATTTATTGTTTTCAATTTCATTGATTTCTGCTTTAACTCTTATTATGTCCTTTCTTCTGCCTACTTTGGATTTGTTATGTACCCCCCCAAGATTTATTTGTTTGTCAGAAAGAGAGAGAGAGCGAGCGCACTAGCAGGGTGAGCTGCAGGCAGAAGAAGAAGGCTTCTGACTGAGCAAGGAGCCCAATGTAGGACTTGATTCCAGTACTCTGGGACCATGACTGACTGAGCCACCTAGATGTCCCTCTGGTTTTTTTCTTGTTGTTTTTTGGTTTAATTTTTATATGCAACTTATTTTATTTTTATTTCTGATTGAGGTATAATTGATATACAATGTTATATTAACTTCAGTTATACAGCACAATGATTTGACAATTTTATACATTACCCATGCTCATCACAATAGGCATGGACACCATCTGTCATACAGCATTATTACATTATTGTTGACTGTATTTCCTATGCTTTTCATTTCTGTGACTTATTTTTTGTTTGTTTAACTGAAAGTTATGCCCCTTAATCTGCTTCATCTGTTTTACTCATTCCCCCATTCACCACCCCTCTCATAACCAGCAATTTGTTTTTTGTACTTAAAAGTCTGTTTTTCTTTTTTTTTTTTTTTAATTTTTTATTTTTTATAAACATATATTTTTATCCCCAGGGGTACAGGTCTGTGAATCACCAGGTTTACACACTTCACAGCACTCACCAAATCACATACCCTCCCCAATGTCCATAATCCCACCCCCTTCTCCCAAACCCCCTCCCCCCGGCAACCCTCAGTTTGTTTTGTGAGATTAAGAGTCACTTATGGTTTGTCTCCCTCCCAATCCCATCTTGTTTCATTTATTCTTCTTCTCGAGGCTTAAGTGGGTAGAAGAAAAGTCTGTTTTTCTGTTCATTTATTTTTTTACTCCATTTCTCAAAGTACAATATCAGATGATTTATTTTAGATCTTTCTTCTTTTTTAATATATGCATTGAATGGTATAAATTTCTCTTTTACTGAATCTCACAAAATATGAAAAGTTGTATTTTCATTTTTATTTAGTTCAAAATATTTTGTAAATTAATATTTCTTCTGTGATGTATATGTTATTTAGAAGTCTGTTGTTTGATCTCCAAGTTTTTTTGGGTTTTCCAGCTACTGTTTTTCTTACTGATTTCTAGTTTAATTTCATTGTGGCTGACAGCAGGCATTGTATAATCTCTAGTTTTTCAGTTTGTTAATGTGTATTTTCTGGCTCCAAAGTGGTCTATCTTGGTGAATATTCCATGTGGTCCTGAGAAGAATATGAATTCTGATGTTGGATCTAGTAGGCTGTAAATGTCAATCAAATGTAGTTATTGATAATGTTTAGGTCAAGTATGCTTTACTGATTTTATGCCTATTCCATGTGTCTATTTCTGATAGAGGGGTCCTTAGTCTCCAATTATAATAGTGGATTCATTTATTTCTCCCTGCAGTTCTATCCATTTTTGCCTCCTGCAATGGAAAAAAGTAATTTTTCCATTATTTGTGTTATTGAAGTCAAATAGTGGTTCCCGAATCATTTGCCTTGCAAATCTGGGGCACAGATATGGTACCTAGCGATCAAAGAGTTTATGTATTTGTGTGTGTGTGTGTATGTGCTTGTGTATAGAATGAATACATATATATATATATATATATATATATATATATATATATATTCCTAAACAATGGATATTAAAATATAACAGTTATCAGTGTTGACAACTTTTGAAAGTAAAAGAAAAAATGCTGAGTTCCACTAGTGTATTTAGGTGGCATTTACTGTAAACATGAAAAAATAAAATATAGAAAACAAACAAACAAAAGAATATGAACATTTAGAGCAAAGGAATGGTCAGGTCCAAAAACCATAGCCTTTTTCAAGAGGCACACTTTTGTGATTTGTCCAATTTCTTTCTGGTAGTGCTTTTCATTCAGTATTGCTCTAGAGGACTGGTCCTTAGCATTTGACGCTATGTTGCTAGGTACATATATATTAGGGATCGTTATGTCTTCTTGGAGAATTGACTCTTTATCATTACATAATAGTTCTTTTTATCTCTGATAATCACCCATGATTGGAAGTCTGCTCTGACTCAAATTAAAGTTACTCTCACTTTCTTTTATTAGCGTTGGCATAGTTATGCTTCCCCATTCATTTACTTTTAATTTATATGTGTCTATATATTTAAAGTGGATTTCTTGTAGACTACCCTATAAGTGGTTCTTCTTTTTTCATCTAGTCTGAGAATCTTTGTCTTTTAATAGATGTATTTAGACCATTGATATTTAAAGTGATTATTGATGAATTAAAATCTACCATATTCATTACTGTTTTCTGTTTGGTGCCCTTGTTCCTTGTTCCAATTTTTTTTTCTTTTTCTCCTTCTTGTGGAGAATTTTTAACTAAGAATTTTATGTGACTCCAACATCTTTTTTGTGGGGTATTAGTTATACTTTTTTAAAACATTTTTAGGGGCACCTGGGTGGCTCAGTGGGTTAAAGCCTCTGCCCTTGGCTCAGGTCATGATCCCAGGGTCCTGGGATCAAGCCCCACATTGGGCTCACTGCTCAGCAGGGAGCCTGCATCCTCCTCTCTCTGCCTGCTTCTCTGCCTACTTGTGATCTCCGTCTGTCAAATAAATAAATAAATAAATAAATAAAATCTTTAAAAATAAATAAATAAAAACATTTTTACCAGTCCCTCTAGGGATTGCAATATGCATTTACAACTAATCCAAGACTATCCTTAAATAACACTATACTACTTCACAGGTAATGCAAGTACCTGATAATAACAAATTAATTCTAATTCCTACTTCCCATTTTTTGGATCATTGCCTTTATTTATTTCATCTATATGTAAGCATACATGAGTAGGTATAGAAACATAATCATACATAATCAAATATATCATTGCTATTGTTATTTTGAACTGTTTTGATCTATCAAAAATAAGAACATATATTTTTTTACCCTCACTCTTTTTTTTGTGCTTTTCCTTTCTTCATGTGCATCTCTGTTTCTGACCAATATCACTTTCCTTCTCCTTAAAGAATCTATTTTAATATTTCTTGTTAGGCAGGTCTACTGGCTATAAATTCCCTCAATTTTTGTTTGTACTGAGAAATAAAGAAATAAATAAAGAAATAAAGTAATTCTTTATTTCTCCTTCACTTTAGAAGGATAATTCCACTGGGTACAGAAAGAATACAGAATTCTGGTTGGTATTTTTTTTCTTTTCTTACAACACTTTAAATAGATCACTCAACTCTCTTTTTACTTGCATGTTTCCTTATGAAGACTTGTAATTCTTACTGTTGCTTCACTATAGGTAAGTTCTTCTTATCCTCTGGCTTCTTTTAGAATATTTTCCTTTTCTTTGGTTTTCTTTAGTTTGAAAAGAATATGCCTAGATATAGGGGGCTGTTGTTGTTTTCATTGTCATTATTGTTTTGTATTTGTCCTTGTGTTCTTTGAGTTTCCTAGACCTGTGGTTTGGTATCTGCTGACATTGATTTGGGGGAAATTCTTAGTCATTATGGTTTCAAATATTTCTCCTGTTCCCTTCTTTCCTTCTTTTGATATTCCCACTACATACATGTTACGACTTTTATGGTTACCCATGGTTCTTGGCTATTCTCTTTTGTTTTTCTTAAAACATTTTCTCTTTGCTTTCCTTTTGTGGAGGTTTCTATTAAGATAGCCTTTCACTAACAGATAGATGTTCACTCTACTAATAATCCCTTCACAGGAATTGATCTATAGCACTTCTTTTTGTTTCTTTCTTAGGATTTCCATCTCTGTGCTTACATTGTCCATATGTTCTTTCATGCTATCCACTTTATCTATTCTATCCCTTAGCATATTAATCATAGGTATTTTAAATTTCCAGCCTGATAATTCCAACATCCCTTCCATATTGGTCTCATTCTGATGCTTGTTTTGTCTCTTCAAACTGAGTTTTGTTTTTTATTATGTATTGTATTTTTTTCTTGATATCTGGGTGTGATATACTAGGCAAAGGAATTTAGGTAAATAGGCTTTTAGTGATGTCACTCCAGATTGCAATGTCTAGAGAGAGGGGAAGCATCCTATAGTCTTATGAATAGGGCTCAGTCTTTTGGTGTGCCTCCAACTCACACATGAGGGTTTTTTTTTTTTTTTTTTTTTGTCCCTCATCCCTTAGTTGAGACAGGATGACTAGAGTGGGCTGAAGTTGAATATTTCCTTTTCCGCAGAACAGTTAGGTTCTTCTAAACCCCCAGTTGTTCAAGTTCTTAAGCTCTTTCCCCCAATCAGAACCATGAGGGGATTTTTCTTTGATATCCACTGGGAGAAACAGTTCCGGCTCTTGAAGAATGTGAGGCTCCTCCATGATTAAATGCTTTCTTAACTCTCTGAATTGTCTATACTAAGTTTTTAACTCTCTGAGTTTTTAACTCTCTGAATTTTCTATACTAATCTTCCAGCAATTCACCAAGTATAATTCAGATTTCCCTACTCTAGCCTGGTCTACAGAGATTTTAGCTCTGAGTTTCTGCTTTGGTAGGTTGTGATTCTCTGGTATTTACCTGTTTGTCTTTCCAATTTTAAAAGCAGCAGTTTGGCCAGTAACTTCCTTCTCTTACAGACCTAAGAAGAGTTGTTGATTTTTCCATTTGTTCAACTTTTCAGTTGTTAGGATGAAATGGCAACTTCCAAACTTTATACATGCTGGACAAGATGAAAAACCAATACTATGTTATTTAGCTTTGCATGTTTTTGACCTTTATAGGAAAGGAATAACAAAATACATACTCTTCTGTGTGACTTTTCACTTAATGTCTTTCACTGTTTTGCCTTAAAAATTTATTCATGTTGATGAATAAATATTGTGGTTCAATCATTTCAGTGTTCTGAGATATTCTGGTGTGTGTGTGTGTGTGTGTGTGTGTAATTTACCTCTTCTTCTGTCAATAAATATTTGAGTTATGTTTAGTTGTTTTTCTTAGTTTTACAAACAACATTTATATGACAATTTTGTACATTTCCATGTTTTCTTGCTTATGTAGAAGAGTTTCTTATGGAATATCTTCTATCTATCATCTATCGTCTATGCATAATCTATCTACCACCTATCTCTATATCTACAATATTTATTTATCAATTATTAATTATTATTATTGTTTATCACCTGCTTATTTTCTCCAGAATGCAATTATTCAATTAAAAATACACATACCTTAAGTTTTACTTTGCAATGCTAAAATACATTCCAAATTACTTTCCATGGCCTTAGTAGCTCTTGGTATGATCAAACTTCTTGATTTTTAAAAATTTGATGGGGAGGAAAACAATGTCTTAACTATGGCTTCAATTTGCATTATTTTTATTACTAATGACATTTGGCTAAATATATTTCCCTTTTTGCAAGTGTCTCCTTATGTTATTTGTCATTTTCTTGGGAATTCTTTGTAATTACAGTCACTAATCCTTCATCAATAATATGTGCTGCAAGTATCATCTTTCAATTTATAGCTTTTTTTCAAACTTCATTGGTGTCTTTGATTAACAGATTTAAATGTAGTCAAATATATTAAAGTTTTTCTTTATAATGTATTATTTTTGTATTTAAAAGATCTTTATTTAGGGGCACCTGGGTGGCTCAGTGGGTTAAAGCTTCTGCCTTTGGCTTAGGTCATGATCTCAAGGTCCTGGGATTGAGCCCCGCATCGGGCTCTCTGCTCAGCAGGGAGTCTGCTTCCTCCTCTCCTTCTGCGTGCCTCTCTACTTGTGATGTCTGTCTGTCAAATAAATAAATAAAATCTTAAAGAAAAGAAATCTTTATCTACTGTGAAGTATCAAGGAATATATTTTCATCTAAATCTTTTAATAATTTGACTTTCACATGAAGCCTTAAACCCTCTAGAATTGATTTTTATATGTTAAGTGATTTTTGTGTTTCATTTTCATGTATATGAACTTATACCCAACTATTGTTTGTTAAATAATTTATTCTTTCTCCTCTGACCTATCATGCCATAGATATTCTATGTCAACTTTTTAAATATGCATGTATTTGCTTTCAAGCTCTCTATTCTCTTTCATTGGTCTATTTTCTTACCCCTACACTAATTATTATGTTAATTATTGTAGCTTAATTCCATTTATTGATATCTGGCATGCATGGTGTATCAAACTTTTCTTCCTCTTTCTTCTTTCCCTCCTTCCCTCCACATCTCCCTTCTCCCTCTCTTCCTTCTCCTACTCCCATCCTTCCTTCATCTTCTACCCATCTTCCTTCTCCTCCTTTGTCTTCTTCATTTCCCCCCTCCTTTTTTTCAGTTGTCTTGGCTCTTTTTGGCCTTTTCTTTTTTTACACACTTTAGAATCTATCCTCTATCTATCTATCTATCATCTATCATCTATACATATACATAGAAATTGCCACTTGGACATCTATTCAATCTAAGAAACAATTTGTATAGGAGTGGCATCTTTATTATAGTAAGCTTTCTTAACCAAAAATCATTGTATCTAACTCCCTTTACTGAGATCTTCTTTAGTGTTTTTTTAAATAGAAGATTGAAATTTCTCCATAAAGATCTTACACAATTTTTATTATATTTATTGATAGGCATTTTATTAGTTTCTATATGGCAAAGTACATCAAGGCTAGTGGCTTTAAACAATTTGTTGCCATTATTATAGTTCTGTGGATTAGCAGGGTTCAACTAGGGACTGGCTCTTATTTGGGTTCTGTCATACAATGTCATGAGATCATCAGATTGTTACTGGAGTTGGCCTGGTGTCTCCTGAAGGCTCAACTGTGGATAATTGTGGACTGTTTGATGTTTATTAAGCATGTGCAAGACTTTTTAATAGAAGTCAATCTACCTATCTTTTATTGCTTACTTTAAGATTTATTGACTGTATCATGAGTTATTAGGATAAAGACTAGGGATGGTAGCAGCCATCCTTCTTTCTACCTGGAAAGAGTTTATCTGAGAATAACATAAGCATACAATGAGAAGCAGAATCAAGACATGGCAAGATAGCAAGTGTCCTGACAACATTATTTGAGCACCCAGACCCAACAGTGTCTAAACCTATCCTATAACCCATTTCAAATTAGGTTAAACAAATGAACAGCTACAAAACAACATCAAAGAAATTCATTGTCTAAACAAACAAAAGAGTTGGTTTCTTACATGGCTGGCAGATGGTCCTAACAGTTGGCTAGATGTTTAACTGGAGCTACAAAATAGAGGCTTTATAAACTCTCTGTTTGGTCTCTCAATGCAAATTGATCTGAAAGTGTGTTGGCTTTGTTCCATAGAGATTGTCCCATAAGCATATGTAGTAGAAGCAGTTGCTCTCTCTCTCTCTCTCTCTCTTTTTTTTTTTTTTTTTTTAAGAGCAGGTGTTCTAAGAGAACAATGTAAAAGAAAAATTTTTGCCACCTAGTCTTGGATAGTGTCACTTCTGCCATACTCCATTGACAGAAATAATCACAAGTTCTCTCATGTAAGAAAAGGAGTATCAAAGCATTTTGGAGACATATTGTAATTTTGGAGCCATATTGTAATACTTCCACACTGGGTAACTTTTTCTTTTTCTTTTTCTTTCTTTCTTTCTTTCTTTTTTTTTTTTTTTTGCATTAAAAAAAATAACATATGTATTATTTGTTTCAGGGGTACAGGTTTGTCATTCATCAGTCATATAATACCCAATGCTCGTTCCAACACAAACCATCCCCAATATCCATCTCCCAGCCATACCATCCCCTCATCTTCCTCTCCTCAGTTTGTTTCTTATGATTAAGAGTCTTCTTATGATTTGTCTCCTTCTCTGGTTCATCTTGTTTCATTTTTAACTCGTTCCCCTTATGATCCTCTGCCTTGTTTCTTAAATTCCACGTTTCAGTGAGATCATGATAATTGTTTTTCTCTGAGTAACTTATTTCACTTAGCATGATACACTCTAGTTCCATCCATGTCATTGCAAATGGCAAGATTTTATTTTTTTGATGGCTGTGTAATATGCCATTGTATATACATACCACATCTTCTTTTACTTGACTAATGGTACTTTTAACTACCTACATTTTCTATTAAGTGCATAAAATGCAACTAATTTTGGATATTAATTCTAAATTAATTCTATTAATCAAAAAAGCTTCCTAAAGTATCTTATTAATTTATAAAAATTTATCTGTAGGTTCTTAGGAGTTTTTCATGTAGGCAATCATATCATCTACAAATAAGAAATGTTTGTTCGGGGGCACCTGGGTGGCTCAGTGGGTTAAGGCCTCTGCTTTCGGCTCAGGTCATGATCCCAGGGTCCTGGAATCGAGCCCCGCATAGGGCTCTCTGCTGGGCAGGGAGCCTGCTTCCTCCTCTCTCTCTGCCTGCCTCTCTGCATACTTGTGATCTCTGTCTGTCAAATGAATAAATAAAATATTAAAAAAAAAGAAATGTTTGTTCCTTCCTTTGCAATCTTTATATATTGAAGTATTATTATTATTATTATTATTAATTTTATCCCAAATTGAAAGCTAAGGTATCCAGGATAATGCTGAATAAGAATGGTAATACTGGGCATTTTAGTTCTTGCTTCTGATTTTGAAGAGGATGTTTTCAGATGAGGAAGATTCCTTTTATTTGTAATTTAGTGTTTTGTTTTATTGTGAATAAGTTCTAAATTTTATTCAATATTTATTTTGCCTCTATTGAGGTAATCCTATTTTTCTACTTTATTTTGATAGTGTATTTAATTATTAGGGTTCTTTATGTTGAACCACTTTTGTGTTCTTGAGGTCATGTTATCTTAATATATATCTTACATCTGTTTTCTTATATTTTACTTAGATTTCTGCATTTATATTCTTTTTTTTTAAAGACTTTATTTATTTATTTGACAGCCAGAGAGAAATCACAAATAGGCAAAGAGTTAGGCAGAGAAAGAGGAGGAAGCAGGCTCCCCACTGAACAGAGAGCCTGATGCAGGCCTCAATCCCAGGATCCTGGGATCATGACCTGAGCTGAAGGCAGAGGCTTAACCCACTGAACCACCCAGGTGCCCTCTATTTATGTTCTTGAAATTGGCCTGTAATTATTTTTTATGTCATGCTTTTTGTCTAGATATGGTAGCAAAGTTGTATTGACTTTTACAAATTGGGAGGGTTCTCCTTTTTTCTTTTGTTTCTCCTTTTCTGAAAGAATATTTTTTTGTGAATATGTAACTGAATACATCGGTAAAAACAATGGATCCTAGTGAATATTTTAAAGTGTGGATCTATTTTTCAAAATGGTTGTAGCAGGTGAGGTTTCCTACTTCATTTTGAGATAGTTTGGGTAATTTGTATTTTTGTAGGGATTTGTCCATTTAACCTAAGATTTTAAATGTATTTCCATCAAGATATTTCTAACATTCTCTTAGAGACAGTCTCTCCTGCCTGACTGAAATGTCCTCTTTTAGTTCTCGATATTGTTTTTAATGAGTCTTGTCAGGGGCTTTTCAGGTTTATTATTCTTTTTGAAAATCTAATTTTCTTTCTATTTAATTAACTTCTGCTCTTGGTTTATTATTTTCTTACTTCCACTTGCTTTTTTTTTGGTGCATTTGTTCTGTTTTTCTTTCCTAACTCTTTAATGAATTTGTCTTATATATTAATGTTATCTTTCCTTCTTTCTTAGTACAAGAATTTTAGCTTTTAAAATAAACATTCACTCTTTTAGGGGGATCCTACAATTATTTAAATTTAATATTTTTACTATTTAGTTCAGAATATTAAATTTCTATTTGACATATATTTTTATCTATGAGCTATTCAAAAGTGCATTTTATACATTTCCAAATTATGGGATTTGAAAGGTTTTTTTCCTAACTTAATTATCTTAAAATTAGAGATAATCTATTTTATTTTACCCAACATAGCTGAAATCTCAGTTTAACATGTAACGGTATAAAAATCATCAATGAGATATCTTTTTTTTTTTAGTTTTTTGAGAAAGTGTTCTTCCTGATACATGATTTTTTGAATTTTTTAACTTGTCTAATTTTCAAAACTTTTGAACAATATTCTTCAATCGTCATATAACATATTATAACTAACTATTAGATTAAGTTTCTGAATTATATTGCTCAAATTTTGCAACATCTACTAAATTTAATACTCTGAGAGTATTAAAACATTTCATTATGATGGAATTTCTCATGATTTTGTCAATTTTTGCTGTAATTATTTTAAAGTTTAGTTTAATATCATTTTCCTGGTTTACTAAATTTTTGACTATATATTTGTCTCTAGTTGTAGTTGTTTCTTTAAGTCTGGTAATGTGCTTCACTAACAAATTTTTTGGAGAGAACACTATTCATCTATTGTATCTTTTTATGTAATTTCCTTTCAACATTCTGAAACTCAGTTTTTTATAATGAAATAATTTTTTTATTCTAAATGGAGATATTTATATTTACTATTATTATTTGAATATTTAGATTTACTTATACTACTATATTTTTATTTCAATTTGTCACACTTTTTTTGTTTTCACTATTCTTTTCCTGGTTAAAATTACTTTTTTTTTTGTCACTCTATTTTCCCTCTCTCTTTTTATAATTATTACCTGAAAAAGTTGAACATAATAAAATTAAACATAGCTTAATAATTTCTAGTACTAATCAGTATATTTACCCTCTCTCTGAAAAATCAAAATCTTATCGTTTTAAAATTATAATCAATTTCTTTCCCTTTATATATGTTATTTATTTATTTATTTTAAAAGATTTTATTTATTTATTTGACAGAGGTAGAGAGAGACACACACACAAGCAGGGGGAGCAGGAGGCAGAGGGAGAAGAAGAAGCAGGCTCCCCACTGCATAGGGAGCCAGATGTGGGGCTCAATCCCAGGACCCTGGGATTATGACCTCAGCCCAAACACCCTCCACTTTATATGCTTTAATGCAATATTTTAAACTCAACCTTGTTTCATTAAATTCTATAAAATGTATTATTTTACCATTATTATTATTGTCTATGCAACTATTGTTTGACTAGATTTCTGGTTATATGGCTTTCTTTGTCTTTCTAGAGAGTAGCCTTTAGAATTTCCTTTAGTGAAAGTCTGTTTTAGAAAATCTGTCAGATCAGGGAGATCATATGATAGTTGTCTTTCTCTGCTTGACTTATTTCGCTAAGCATGATACGCTCTAGTTCCATCCATGTTGTCGCAAATGGCAAGATTTCATTTCTTTTGATGGCTGCATAGTATTCCATTGTGTATATATACCACATCTTCTTGATCCATTCATCTGTTGATGGACATCTAGGTTCTTTCCATAGTTTGGCTATTGTGGACATTGCTGCTATAAACATTCGGGTGCACGTGCCCCTTTGGATCACTACGTTTGTATCTTGAGGGAGACAAACCATATGTGATTCTTAATCTCACAAAACAAACTGAGGGTTGCTGGGGGGAGGGGGTTTGGGAGAAGGGGGTGGGATTATGGACATTGGGGAGGGTATGTGCTTTGGTGAGTGCTGTGAAGTGTGTAAACCTGGTGATTCACAGACCTGTACCCCTGGGGATAAAAATATATGTTTATAAAAAATAAAAAATTAATTAATAAAAAAAAACACAGAAAAAAAAGAAAATCTGTCAGAATTTTTCTGAAAAATGTTATTCTCTTCAAAAGACTTTCTTTTTCCCTTAATTATAAAATTATTTGTCTTACGTTTTGGTTTATTCATTTGAATCTTTTTCAAAAAAAATTATTTGAGACAGAGTATATGCGAGTGGGGAGGGGCTGAGAGAGGGAAAGAGAACCTCAAGCAGGCTCCATGGGCAGTGCTGAGCCCAACTGGAGCTTGATCTCACTATCTTGAGATCATGACCTGAACTAAAACCAAGATTCTGATGCTTAACTGACTAAGCCACCCAGGAACCCCTCATTTGACTCTTTTAATTTATTAAGTGTTCTCTGGCTTGCTTTTTTAAGCAATTTATTTGTAAAATATTATATATTTTCTAAAATTTCTATCTCATTTGTAGATTTCCAGACCTATTTTATCCTTTTTTATTTTCCTTCAATATTTGGCCATGTCTTCAACATTACTTTTAAATGTATTAAGCATACTAAGTTTTTATTTAATATCTGATCATTAAAGGATCTGTAGGATTTCTTAAATAGTTCTACCTGCTGTTTCTACAGATTCTTTTTCATAGTATTTTTAATGAATTTTTAAAATGTTTTTTATTGCATTCAATCATCTCAATTTTATTTATAAGACTTTATGGACTGGGTTAAGGTGTTTAAAAGATTTAGAATAACATCAGCCTGGTACTCCACAAATAATTTTTATATTAAATTGTTAGCTTGAGTTTGGGAGGGTGGGCTATAGGTGTGGTGTAAATTCTGGCCTCAAACCTGTATGAGAGCAAATTTGATTGGAAAATATTAAAAGAGTAGGCATTATAGCTTCTCCTCCACAAGGTTGTCTCTCTCTTAGGGAGAATCTGTCTGGCTCTTCTCTTTTTGGGGCTTCATTTGGATTATGAGAGTCTTTTTTGGTGGTCCCAGCTTTGTGTGGTAATTTTGGTCAAATCTCCCACCTTGAGTAGGTTCTACATTTTGTTTTCTTTACCCACTTCAAACCAATTAAAACCAAAGAGTCTAGGAGCCATCAGGGGTTGGCAGGTGCCCCAGAATGGTTGTTGGCTTTGACTTTATTACTTTTCTGAAGTCTTAATATTTTCATTGTTTTTACTTTCTGGAAGTTCTCTTTACTTTCTTGCTTGTCATGTAAGATGATTAAAATTTTCCCTGGTATTTTTAGATATGTCTTAAAGACCATGTTCCCTTGTGTGATTGCTTCATGAAATGTTAAGACCCTCTCAAATATATATATAAAAACGGGAAATTCTCTCATCACCCTTTTAAATTATATCTCTTATTACCCTTACATTGCCAAAACATTATTTAAAAATAGACTTCAATCATCATTTCAATTTTCTTACATTCTACTGTTGATGGAACTTACCTGCAGTAAGACCATTTTCTACTTTGCTGCAGGATGAGTTGCAAGGGAAGCAAATGCTTAGATATAAATTGACATGTAGTAATTTATTACAGGGTATTCTTGGGATCAACACCTTCAAAAGGCAAAAAACAGAAGAAGGTTGGAGCAGAGGGAGAAGCTGAGCTGCAGTATTGTCTCAATGGAACCTCTGCTGACTCCAGCAGAAGTTCTGAAGATGCAGTGAACTGTCAGAGCTGTCTGCAGTTGGAAAGAGAGAACAGGGACATTATACCCATATCAATCAGTCATTGTATTTAAGCTATCACAGGAATGGGGATGTGACCTTAGGTAAGATGGCTTTCTGCAACTGAAGAAAACTCCAAAGAGGTTTGATAGCTGAGGGCTAAGTATAGGCAGTTCTACCAGCAGCTTGAATATTCTTACATCTTTTATAGCTGAAGGAGGGATCTGGGTGGTATATCATGGAGTTCACCCACAGTGCATCCTTATAATTGAAAGATTTCTTTTTTAAGATTTTTAAAGATTTTTTAAGTAACCTCTACACCCAATGTAGGGCTTGAACTCACAACCCTGAGATCAAGAGTCATGTACTCCACTGACTGAGCTAGCCAGGCAACCCCATACAATACTGAAAGCACATGAGCGTGTGCGCACACACACACACACACACACACACACACACTCACGCATATAAAAACAACACACACATATACAAATGTCACACACACACACACACATACAAATGTCACACACACACACACACACACACTGAGCATTCAAAGTGGAAATTCTTTTAATCAAGTGAAGTAAGTAAAGTTCAAGAAAGGCAAGGAAAACAATTGAAACCTTTATGTTGAAGGAATTATGATCATATTTAAAAGTTGATGTTACCTTAACCATGAAGGTATAAAATACAGAAAAAAAATAGGTAACTGAGAAAGACATATTTATAATCAGTTTCCAGATATGTCTGTGTTTTTATTTTATCTAATAGATTTTTTTTTTTATTTACTTGAGAGAGAGAGAACAAGAGAAAGAATGCACATGACTTGAGGTCTAGGGGCAAAGGGAGAGGGAGAAGCAGACTCCCCACTGAACAGGAAGCCTGACAGCTCCCAGGTAAATGTTCTTAAAGGATGGAGTAAGGTAAGACCAAATTGTATAAAATACATATTAGAAAATCTTTCAATACAGAGTCTAGACTGTAAGTCTTTTCTGGTGGCAGCTTACCAAAAAAAAAAAAAAAAAAAAAAAGAAAGAAAAATAGAAAAAAAATTGGGGGCCCAAATGAAAAGTTCTTTTCTTTTCTTTTATTTATTTACTATTTTGAAGATTTTCTTTCTTTATTTGACAGAGAGAAGGAAAAGGAGAGAGAGCACAGGTAGGAGGAGTAAAAGAGGGAGAGGGAGAAGCAGGTTCCCTGCTGAGCAGGGAACCAGATGCAGGGCTCTATCCCTGGATCCTGGGATCATGACTTGAGCTGAAGGTAGATGCTTAATTGACTGAACCACGCAGGTGCCCTGAAAAGTCCTTTTAATTATTGATTCGATGATGGTAAGTATACTTTGAATTATTCTTTGAAAAAAGTGGCACAAAGCTTTATTACACAATTCATGTACATCATATTTAACATTTAATATCTTTTACCTTCTGATGATAAATAAACTCACTTATTGGATAATGGATGAAAATGGATGATTTGAATTAAAATTCATTTAAATGCCATTGTTTAAGAGACAATGCATTTTGGTGCAAATTTCATTTACAATTTAGAAAATCATATTTATTACAGAAAGCTAATTTTCTGTAAGAAGATCAATGCTCAGACCAATTGGTCCCATTTTGACATCACATGTTGTAAGGGTCCTGATTCACATACTAGGTATACAAATGGCATTTTCTGTTACTGAGTAAAGTCAGAATAATGACTGAGAAGAGATGCCTAAAATTCTGTCAGATAAGGAAACATATTAGAGTGCAGGGGTCACATACTGGTGACCTGAGAATAAAATTTGGACCCTTCCCCAAGAAAAGGTACTCTGTCTTACCTCCTCAGGCTCACTAATTTATGTTGCCTTCAGGGCATTTGAGTTTTGTGCTTCTTATGTTTCAGATAATTGCTGAGGAAATTTATTAATTGTAGCTCTTAAGTCATTTTGCTAGAGCTAAATACAGAGGTCTCTACTGTAAGGGTATCTGATACGTTGATCAGATTCTATTACTGGAACTGCAAAATACTCAATCACAGTCTTTTCTTTAATGAAATATGTTTCAAATTTTTATTTCACCACAGATACATTGACATGCATCAAATCAAGAGTCTCCCATGATTCATAGTATCCAATGTCAAATTTCTTCATCCAACTTCACCTTTCTTACAGCAGTCTTCATAGGCCATTGAAACATGTAGCTTTGCCTTGACTTAGGGTATTCAGCCTTAAAGATATATATGTTAAAGAAGCCAACTCTAGGTCAACAAATACATTTTTCAAGATTTTGTTCTTTTTAAATGTTATTATCTCCTCTATATTTCACATATAAAAATAATAATTAAATACGAGTGTAAGAATTCTGTCAGTCATCTCACCTAACTGTACCAGAATAGATCTGTGTAGTACAGCAAGCTCCCAAAGTTCATTTCCATTAATAGGATTCAACAGTACATTAAAAAGATTATTCACCACGACCAAGTGGGATTTATTCCAGGGCTGCAAGGTTGGTTCAACATCCGCAAATCAGTCAATGTGATACAACACATCAATAAAAGTAAGAACAAGAACCATATGATACTCTCAATAGATGCTGAAAAAGCATTTGACAAAGTACAGCATCCCTTCCTGATCAAAACTCTTCAAAGTGTAGGGATAGAGGGCACCTACCTCAATATCATCAAAGCCATCTATGAAAAACCCACCGCAAATATCATTCTCAATGGAGAAAAACTGAAAGCTTTTCCACTAAGGTCAGGAACACGGCAGGGATGTCCATTATCACCACTGCTATTCAACATAGTACTAGAGGTCCTAGCCTCAGCAATCAGACAACAAAAGGAAATTAAAGGCATCCAAATCGGCAAAGAAGAAGTCAAATTATCACTCTTCGCAGATGATATGATACTATATGTGGAAAACCCAAAAGACTCCACTCCCAAACTGCTAGAACTTATACAGGAATTCAGTAAAGTGTCAGGATATAAAATCAATGCACAGAAATCAGTTGCATTTCTCTAATTCAGATTTTCTAAGAACAAATATAAATCAGTATTTTTATTGTTTAAAGAACATTTAGAATTTTTACCACCTCAATGAGTACTAAACAATATCATAGATAAAACAATTTGGGACAGGTGTTTCTTTCGTAGTATAGGAATTACTGGCAAAAATGGGGTTTTGTTGGCCTTGATATAAGTGATGACTCAGGTAATTTTAACCACTTATAGATTGCTCACTATCCATGTAGACATCTGTGTATTCTTCAAGTGAAGAGTGTTAGATTGACAAATAACTCACATAAATATCTTTTCTGCTAAAAATTTAGATTTAAAAAAATTAAAAATTAAAAAAACTATAAACATTTTCAATAAACATATCTTCATAGATAAAATCAACACAAGTATAGTGAAAATTTTAAAATACATTGTGAATTAATTGCCCAAGAACTGAGTCTTTCAACCAATTCAATTTTGATTTTAGGGCACTTGACAGTCCTACGTTCTAGCAGAACCCTTAAAATTGTAGGTATAATGACTTGGAAACCAATTATGTCAGGTTTGGATTTGTGTTGGTGGCTTTCTTTTTTTTGGAGTTCCAGAAGTTTCTAAGTTAAACCCACACATTCACAGCAGCATTTACCCATTTTTGGGGAAGTAGAATCATTCTCTTGCAAGAAGTTGAGTTTTGCAGCTTGTGAAATTCCCTGGTAAGAACTGCTGACAGCTTGAGTGGGCAAAGAAAAACCCTATCTGAAAAGGCAGCTGTTTGATTTGACCATGGCATGGCATCTTCCCTTCAGGAAGTGTCACCGCCAACAAATGATGGTATATCTGCTCCCAGTTTTTGTTGTAGTCTGTCTTACAACTGACATAAAATGACATCTCTAATCCTTGTGCACTTTGGGTTACAGCCCCATATGTCAAAATAAAAGCCAACAGGGGAGGCTAGGAAGTCTTACTAAACATCCTCTCTCTATATACACTCTCCCTTCAGACTGTCCAGTCATTGCTTGTGGCAGCTACATTCTGAGAGGCGAGAGCAGCTGGTTACCAGCTCATGTAAGCCCAGCCTGGGCTTGTATGGATTGTTAATGAGCTGTCAAGAGTCACAAGAGCATTTCAGGAAAAAAGAAATACATGCGAATGCCATAAATTTCATGAACCTTAATCCTATAGTAACATATTGAAATTTTGTGATTTTCATTATCATTTGGGAGAAAAGGTTTTTTTCTATGTTTTTTATTATTCATATAATCAAAGGGAGAAACATGGAGATAATTCCAAAGAATGAATAATGCCAATGTTATTTTCATTTGGCTCTGGAATGCTGTTTGTGATTTTTGTGGGGCCACAGATTTTTTTTCAGATGAGGTTCTTTTTTTTTTAATTTTATGTTTACATTTTCTGAACTTGGCAACTGCCCTAGGTTGGAAGTACCACAGTGGCAAACCAGTCTGCTCAAAAAATTTTTGAATGCTAATCTGCCTGTAAATCCCAACTAGTAAGGATAGTGATAATGATGATGATGCCAGCAACTAAACTTCATTGATTATGTGCCTAGAACTTTTATAAGGGCCTCAGTTTTGTCATCTGAAAGATGAGAAGATAGTATTTACCTAAAGAATTTACTGGAGAAATTAAATTAATATATATAAAGCACTTGGAATAGTGCCGGATGCATAAAAACATAGTAACTATTATTATTGTTCATGGGATTGTTTAATCATCATCACAACTTAAAAAAAAAATCTATTTATTTACTTGAGAGATAAAGAGAGATAAAGAGAAGGGAGGCACAGAGAGAGTCCTAGGCAGACTCTATGCTGAGCCCAAAGCCTGACCATGGCTAAACCTCAAGAGTCTGAGATTATGATGTGAGCTGAAACCAAGAGTTGGGTGCTTAACCAACTGCACCACCCAGGTGCCCCTTCTCATTGCTGCTTTGTAAGCCCAGTGTTATCATTGATGCCATTTTACAGATGAGGAAATTAAAGGGTAAATGAAATAAACTTGCCTAAAGTTGCAACATTAAGTGGCAGAGGCAGCATTAGAACTCAGGTGTTCTGTTGACTAAACTGTTCATTTTGTTTGAGCTTATCTATTTTATTGGAAAAGGCTTGTAAATCCAGGGATTAATGACTTAGAATCATTTATATTGCATATGATTAAAGCTCATAGGGACTTGTGATTTGGTCAAGTAACTATATCCCTACATTTTTATCCCCAGATGAAAAATAAGGGAGATGAACTAAATGATCTCTCAGGATCTTCCCAACACTATGAAGAGTCTATAAACGTATGAAGTTTATACTTTCTCAGGCAATTCACCTGGTTTCACTTGACCTCCAGACAAAAGGAAATTGGCTTAAATTGTACCAGAAGGACTTTTTTTAAAGAATATTTTTCTGGTAATAGGGTAGTAAAATACTGAAAAGAGAAGCTTTTAAAGCTTCTTACCTAAAGCTCTGTAAGAAGAATGTCCACACTACTAGGAATTGTCAGTGGGCTCTTATTGCCTAGAGGCTGAGCACAAACTAGGTTATAGATTTCTTGCAGCTAAATAGTTCTATATTTTCCCCATGATGTTAACTCCACAGTAGCTGTTAGGATTCATGGTTCTAGTCAAATAATTGGCTTTAGCATCAAGCTGTGAGATTAGTGTTGGTAAAGGGAAGCAGGCAAAGGCTGCACACACATCCTCCTCTTGCTTAAGAAGCAGGTGTATAAAATAAAAGGGCACTGAAAGAATGGACATTAGTGGGATCAGTTTTGGCCCAAGACTAAATTATGAAGTGGCTGGGTTTTCTTTGGGACCTTTCAGCCACATTGCATGCTACTCTATTCTTCCCTTCAGGAACTTGTGTCATGATTTAAGAATCGTTCCAGTAGCACCCAATGCTAAGTTTTCCTTCCTTCCTTCTTTCCTTCCTTCCTTTCCATATTAATTCCCTTAGGTCCAATATTTTGGCAAGAAAGGGCCTTTGATAGTTTAATGTGTAATACCTTTCAGGTAAACTCGTAGCTTTCATAGTTGCCTTAAATATCTGAAATATCTATCTGAAATTTATCATTTGTGGACAGTTTTAGACAAAGAAGCAAAATCTTTGTATGTGAAATGTTTTCTCATTATGTAAGAGAGGAGATGACTTCTCACCCTACTTATGGACAAGGGTAGTCTTACCTGGAATGGAGAGGATTAGAACTACAAAGTGATCTATTTTTAAAATGTGGGAATGTGAATCAGCAAAGTAGATAGAAATTTTGTCTATATTTGGTTGTTAAAAATTTCCTAAGAAATTGTTAAGATAACCATGCAAGTTATTTTCCACAAGTTATCTATCTGATAGATAGAAACTAACAGAAGGTGGAGGAAGATATGGAGGAAGTTAACTAATACATCCTAACAATACCAAGAGACTAAGAAATCAACTATGATGAAGGCTGGAAGGATCTTCCTCCACCTTCTGTTTGTTTCTACAAGTTTCTACAAGTTATTTAGTGGTGGCAGGGTGGAATAAAACAAAAGGGAGTAACATAATCAGGAATAGTAAAATTTTAGTTGTAGTGATTAAAACCTAGAAAGAGTATCTTGTAGTAGGTATGCTCATGAATATACTAACTACTGAGATAATGTGACATTTTCATTTAAAATGATTGGACAAATTTAACCAGATATTTATATTTCTGTTTTTTTGAAAAATAAGCCAACATATGTATATCATTTCTCTTGCTTGTTTCAGTTATTTATGGTAACATAAATCCATGTTACTATAAAGCTGAATTTTCTCTTATTTAAAAGATCTTCTATTTAAGCTCATGGCAGCTTTCAGTTAATTTCTAAGAAATTATATTCTTAGATGTCTACAGATATTTTGAGTAAATCATGAAAGTCTTTTTTGACATATAAATATAATTTACTTCCTCAATTTTATAATATCCATCTCCATTATGTGAAGACATAATGGTGGGTCATTCTTGATTATGCACTATTTCTTAGGCAGGTCATACATTATCCTATTTAATCTTTACTGCAAGTTAAGTATCTTTGGATTTGCTTTTCAGAGGAGAAAATTATAGCTTGAGAAATAAAAAGAGTTACCCGTAATGCCATAACTTGTAAGTGATGGGAAGGGATTCAAGGCAAAACACACCCACCCAAGCTCAGTCTAAAATCTGCAGTTTAAAATCTCTGTTATTTTCATGCTACTTAATTTCTGAGACTAGCAGGACCAACTCTTTTTTTTTATTTATCCGAACTATTTGTAAGTAAGAGTGCAGCCTTTTTTCATAGACTAAATGCTTTCTCTTTCAGATAGATAATAAAAGAAGACAAGTTTGTTTAAATCTATTTTCTAAGAATCTTTCATAACTACCATGTACATGTTTACAATTGACCTTGGATATGACATTTAGCTGGGTGTTTAATGTTAAGATTCATTAGGGGTAAAGAAGTCTGAGTGAATTATACTTCATTTTAAAACCTATGCTCTGTTTCTAACCCATTCTACAAATACTCTGAGATCTCCTTAGCTTCGGGCATGACTAACTGAATGATATGAATATGTTGGATCTACTCAATTCTGGATCCAAACCCCTGAATACTTTTCTCAGAGCAGGTGTAATTTTCAGAGGTAGACTAGGATTATTCTAGCCCCTTAGAAATCCTTCCAGCCTTCATCATAGTTGGTTTCTTAGTCTCTTGGTATTGTTAGGATGTATTAGTTAACTTCCTCCATATCTTCCTCCACCTTCTGTTTCCAAATACTAACTTATCTCTCATGAGCTGAACCAGAACTCAGGGGCTCCTTAATATAAACCATAACTTTATGGGCCATTTACATTTCTAAATTGTTGTGATGAAGATGCCATAATAATTATTGATGAACTCATTTATTTGCCTCTAAAATATCATCAATACCATAAAAATCTTATTAAGTTATATTAAGCTGACAAATCTAGATAATTTTATAGCATCTGAAAATAGTTTGTTATTAAATGTGAAATATATGTAGTCATCTAAAGCTTAATTATGGTGCCATGTGCAGATATTTTGATGATACCTATGTTTTTTATGATTATTTCATGAAAGTCATGCTATCCTAGCTTATTGATTCTGAAGTGGTTTATTTAGGTAATTGTAAGAGTAGAGTGCTCTCATCTTAATTGTCATTAATATTTTTATGTATTACTCATTGCCCAGAAAACTTTGCAAAATTCCCTCATTTACCTCCCTAAAGATACCCATGTCCTTCTGAAGTATAATATAGTAGGGATCGGAGGAGAGAGAAGTGTTGAGAATGACATCATGAAAATAAACAAACAAACAAACACAAAAATACAAAGACTTAATCTAGGAAGTTAAGTTTGTTCAGTTGATATAGCTGATGTGTAATAAATAAGCCCTAATAACTGACCTGTGGCAAACCCACAAGAATGCCACCCTCCCCATTATGACTGGGCTTTGATTTTTAGGCAAGACAGCAAGTCTTCAACATCCTGCTTCCATGGAATGGATGGCAAGAATCCATGACCTATAAAGTGTCATGCTGTTTGAACAGTTTTGCCAACATTATATAGGGACCACCATGAACAGTCTGGAAAGCTTATTTCTTTTATTTTTAAGATTTTATTTATTTATTTGACAGACAGATATCACAAGTAAGCAGAGAGGCAGGCAGAGAGAGAGAGGAGGAAGCAAGCCCCCTGATGAGCAGAGAGCCCGATGCGGGCCTCTATCCCAGGACTCTGGGATCATGACCTGAGCCGAAAGCAGAGGCTTTAACCCACTGAGCCACCCAGGCGCCCCTGTAAAGCTTGTTTCTAAAGGCAGTATTTAATACTTAGGAGTTTAAGAACATCTTCTTGTTTTCTTCTACAATATTTTTGTAGCCTTATTTTTTATTAATTTCTTGATCCATTTTCTAATTCTTTCTAATCCTAAATTCATAACTGATATGTATTAATCCACAGATTTTGCCTCCGGAAAGTAAATTTAATACAGCTTGGATTCAAAACCATGATATTTCCATTAAAAAAGCTCACATGTCTAATGAGCTTTTGTAGAGCTAATAGTAGCTACTAGTAGAGCTAATTACCTAATGAGGCTAATAGTAGAATTGTATGCCATCTGGGAGCACATAGAAAACACATAAGGCATATTATAAAAATATCCTTCTTGAAATAAACAAACAAATATACTTCCTGAAACTTCCTTTTGGTTTACAGAAAACTGTTAGTTGGTGCTGTTGGAGCATTGCTGTAGTTCTAGCATAGCAAACTTGTATCTCAGTTGTTATTTTTTCTTTTCTTTTCTTTCTTTTTTTCTTTAAGATTTTATTTATTTATTTGTCAGTCGGATAGAGAGAGCGCAAGCAGGGGGAACAGCAGGCAGAGGGAAAAGCAGGGTTCCCGCTGAGCAGGGAGCCTGATGCAGGACTCAATCCCAGGACCCTGGGGTCATGACCTGAGCAAAAGGCAGACGATTAATGGACTGAGCCTCCCAGGTGTCTGCACAGTTATTTTCACAGATAGCAATTCTTAAGAAGTATTAGATGGTACATATAAACATCGGCCTGCCTTATTTTCTTACCTGTTTAAGGGTGTTGATATTTAGTTAAAATAAGACATATTTGTAAATCTTCACAGAATCCAAATAACGGCATTTGGAATTATTTTATTTCTCTGTCTCTCCATCAATGCTGTCCATGCCCTCTAGGTGGTTATTCACAGGCATTTACTTCCCTGACCAGCACTAGTCCTAGAAATATGCCTTGTCTACATGAACAGTTCAAGAAATAGAAAAAATGTAACATGAAAAAATAATTTTCTTTCCTTATGAGGGAAACAAAAGAAAAAAGTAACTAAAAACCCCTTTATTCATTATTATGTCTTCATTTTGTTGTTTTTAACTGATTGCAGCTTACTGCCCTGAGTCCTTTTGCTTAAAGGCCTTTCCAAGGTCAAGAAAGTGAGATCGCCCAGGCAACCAACCTTTAGAAAAGAGAAACTCAAAGGGCAATTTGCTAATAGAGCAGAAACTGGTGATGGTTACAGAAGGGAAAAGCAGAAAGTGAGTCATAGCCGATGATTCACTGGCTGGATAGGTAAAAATGAAGAGAAAATTAATTAGCAGTAAATCTAGCAGGAGATTGAGCTGGGTACTGGAGTAATTAGCCTTTTGCTCTAAATCCACTCTCCCTGCCTCACAGTGGCTGTGTTGCACTGCCTAGCTAATGAATTCTTCTGACCTCCTGCCAGATTTCTGTTTCATTCCCCACAGAATAAGGAGCACCTTGCTATATTTGTGGAGTTTCCAAGCCTCTTCAGTTTTCCTAAGCTGCTGTGATTTTGACCTATCTGGGCAAATAGACAAGAAGGACTGAGGTGCAGATGTTAGTGTTAACAGCTAAGCCTTTGTAGGTATACTCCAAAGAGGACTGCCTCTAATCAGAGGGCTCATGAGGAGTTAACCAATACCAGGAGAAAATCACAAAAATATGTGGTCTTATTTCCTACACTTTTTGGAATGATAATTTATGTTTGTTTTTAAATTATTTTTAGTGTCCTAAAGGTACTGATTATATAATTTAACAAAACCTAGTGATTTTCTTTCAAGAATTCTATGATTTAATTTGAGATAAATAGACACTCTGAGGTGTTCATAGGAAAATAGCACTCTATCTGTATTGGACAAGGGAAGAAGAAGAAAAGAAAACATGGTTCTAAGATCAACTGACCATTTTTAGAACAAATTTCTTTATATTTATTGGGCATAGTTTATATTCAGAAATGATCATTTTAATAATGCATCTAGTTAGAAAAAAACTGAAGCCCTTCTGTCAATGTTCCTAAAAAGAGTGTTTCATTGTGTTTGTTTTTTCAAGAGTCACCTGTAAATCTTTCCAGTCATCTGAAAAAAAAAATTACTGAAAAGTAAGATTTATCATAGATACAAAGCACAGCCATATCCAATAAATTTGTTCAAAAATTTCTGACCCACTTATTCATTAAGAAATCATTAAAGTTTTACCATTTACAGAAGACAGGAAAAACGGGTAGCCCAAATCTAAAGCCGATTAGAGACACAGGGTCGAATTCCCTTATGCCAGACAATTTTACCTCTTTATTCCCCTGTTCCCTCTCCAGGAAGAATTTAGTAAAATACGTTGGCTTAAACAAACCTCTTTAGTTTGGTTTGTTCCAGAACTTGGGTTGAATACTATGAGTACATTTTCATCAGGAAAGTTGCAGGCAGAGGTAAGGGATGCAAAAGTTCTGGTTGCCATGCTGTAGGTAATTTTGTTTTGCATTTGATGTTCAGTGGATCCACAGACCACACTGATAACACTTACAGAGTCAAGTATAACATCATCTAGTGTTGGCTCAGATCTCTCAGCTGCGTAGAAGACTAGAGAGCACCTCTTAGTCTTCTAGAACTCTGGTTGGGTCTGAATATCAATTAATTAGTTAATATCAATTAATTAAAATGGAATGTAATCCACAGTGATTATATATTAGAGGAAAATTGCAGAACTATTATATTACTGGGTAAAATCTGGAAGGTTTTTTTTTTTTTAATAGAAATGGTCTTGTTTAAAGTTTACTATCATGTTGAAAAAATAATTTGATTTATAAATATATTCTTATTTACTAGAAGATAGGTGAGAAAAATATACATGATCTTTCTATGGTATAAATCTAGGGTTGGCAAACTACATTCTGCATTCTTAATATGGCCAACCAATAGTTTTTATAAATAAAGTTTTATTGGAACACAGCCCTACTCATTTATTAACATACCATCTATGGCAGCTTTTGTGTTGCAATGATAGAGTAGGTGTGGTGTGACAGATTCCATATCACAAAGCCTAAAATATTTGCTATCTGGCCCTTTACAGAAGTTTCCTAACACCCGATTGTTAGTGATTTGATGGAAATAGATTAGGAATATTATATTCTCATAAAATATAAAATCCAGTGTTATTAATTAAATCCAAATGTCTTTAAAATCTTAAACCAGTGGAAGTAAGAATTATGAATTTCTGAAAATTAAAAAAAAAAAACCAACACAGGTTGTACATTTTTTTCCATTATTTGATCTTTTGTGGACTTTCCTCCTCTGTGTATGCTAAAATCCTCTTTACTGTTTATTTTTATGACAGAATATCTTGTTGATAGTTTAAAGACTTTGATGATGGGGATGATTTCAGTAGCATTCCATTTTTACTTTCATTTGGTTGCCAAATAAGCACAAAACTAGGCTTAGTTGATTAGAAGTAGATTCTGCAGTTTTTAACTATGGAATTCCCTGATGGTATGAAGTATCTTTTGGTATTCTGTGCCTAGAGATACACTCTTGAATGGCAAACTTTGTCATATGCTATCACTAGATTTAAGAAGTTATTGCTGAATTAAGTCCATAAAATATTTGACATCTGGCTGGTCATGCTTCATTCCTATTACCCTGGCATAGTATCATGTGAATAGCACAGTACTCTCAAACCTGAATGCCCAAATTCCAGTGACCTTCTGGGTAGGCCTTGATCATATTTCTTAATCTCCTGTGCCTCACTTTCCTTGTCTGTATATACCTCACAGGGAGATCTGAATGTCAAGAACTTAGAACACTGTCTAATTGTGAAATGTTACTATCATTATCCTTTTACTATAATGTCAGAAGCAGATAAAGGTCTTTGTGAATTAGTAAAATAATTATTTAAAAGACACAATTTTTCACATTCTATAAGGATATAATGGATTCATCAGAATATTCTTAGATAAATTACTTGAATACAATACCTCTTCTTCTGATGCCAGAACATTTCTCTTTTGCTTGTTCTCTCTCTCTCTCATGTTTAGGAAATTTAAAAAGGTCACATTTGTAGTTTGGGTGTTATGTACACTGTCTTGGCCTAGGCAACACCTGCCACATTTTCCCCAAGTCCACGAAAAAGATTGATTCCCTGACAGAAACAAGAAGTCTAGCAAGTCAAAACATTGCCTCAATAGCTTGCTTAAGGTTATCTTGTTGTCAAACATGCATGTTTTTACCTGTATCCTCTCTCTGAAAGTGTGCGGGATAATACATTTAACCACGGTTTTGGATAACATAAGTAAAATAGCAGCTCAGCCAAACAGATTAAAAGAACAGCTACTGCAGTATACAGTATAAGTCTTTTTTTTTTTTCTAAATGTTTTATCTTACCTGGTATAACACATAACATTTTTATTGTGAAAACAGAAAGGCGAGTGTCAAAAGGGGCAATGTATGGCACTTAGAAAGAAAAATGTTGAACATAACAAGTTCTCATGTCAGGGCCTGCACAGAGCCACACCTTTAAGATCACTCAGAGGCTGGTTTCTCAATGGGTTTTATTTCCTCAAAGAATAGTTTTGATCTGCTAAATGTAAATTCTGCAAGAAGTATCAAAACCGTAAGGCTGCAGTATAACTTTAAATTGACCCAAAATTTAAATGTACAATGATGAAACTCCTAGCCAGGAAAATGAATAGTAGAATGAAAAACCAGCTCAAGGATCAATTTTGAAGGAAATGCCAAAAAATGTTTTTAAAGATATACTTCCTGCAGCTTTTGTCTTTCCTTTATATTACAGAGAATTTCTTTTCTCACAGTGGGATTTTAAATTAATTTATAATTATACACACTTGCAGGGGATGAGAGAGAAATGACCTAATTATAGACCAAATGGATACCCTCTGGCTATCTTGCAATTAGAGCTACTGGGGTAATAGATGTGCTTTATTTCGCCTTGAGTGGACTCAGTGGTTAACCTGGCAGTGCATGTTGGAAGTGATTCACATGGTCCACAGCAAAATGTCAAAATCTGTGCAGATTATTTGGAAGAAAAAATGAACAGATAAAACTAAATCTGAAAAGTGATTGTGAAACTGAAACTTTCCCTGCCCTGGACAGATAGAAGTACAAACTCTGACCATCAAGGGAGAAAAAATAAGCAAAGGGTTTTAATGCTGTCTCTGTATCTAACTAGATTCTAATTAGTTACAATTATGCTGCTGGGGAATAACAGCTACAGTGACACTGAAGAAGAAAATGCCCAGTTCTAACATAATTCCCACCATTTCTTTAGATTTCTCTTTTTTGCTGAGATTTAGTTAGAAACGGTAGAGAAAGCAAAAGGTCTTAACAGGTATCTAACAGGGTCACTGAAGCAGCAAATTCCTTTTTAGTAATTCTTTGGCCTTCTTACTTTTCTCTCTGTACACTCTACAGCAAAGGGAATAATTGCTTTTATAATGTGTACTCAATTCTTTCCCCTTCTTCCAGCCAAGAGGGCATTTCTCTGCCTGTTCTTTCTGTACCAACCCCAAACAGGATACTTAACCTGCAATTTGAAAAGAGCCATGTTCTTTGTCTAGTTAACAAAAATATTCTGGCTATGGAGTTCCTAAAACCCATATGAAACACTTAGCAAATGATATAAATGACATGTTATTGAGAAGGAGAAAAAGAGCCAATAATGTACTATTCATAGGTAGGGAGAAAATCAGCAGAACAGAGTATTGTCATGTGTGTACAATGGCTACACTGAGTATATCAACGAGGTGAGGAGATTATGACCCAGTTTATGTGTACTGAGGGGGATGGTGATGGTGTGTGACTGCTGACTGTCGAGACAATTCTTGCATTTCAAATGATTAATTATTTGGTACCCTTTTCTGTTTTCTTATATATAAAATGGGATTATCTAAAGCTGTGGGATAGTAAATACTTAAGGTATAAATATTTTATAGCGTCATTGATCCATTTATGTAGTTTTGCTAAACAAAACTATGTAACATTCTTATAGTTTGTCTAGATATTCTAGCTATAATTCATGCAATACTGGTTTTTTTCTTTTTTTTGGATAAAAAAAATTCAAATATTTACCCAAATCTTGTAAAGTGAAATCATGAGATGTTCTGTTCTCAGATCTCTGTTTAAAGGATATATTCTAAATAGAATAGTCATTCAAGCAAATCAGAAACATAGTTACTTACTACAGGGAATGGAAAAAAAATTGAGATTCAAGTGACAGTTTTAACTATATCAAAATGGAGTCACTTGAAAATATGTAAATAGGAGATGAAGAACATTTAAGAAATTAAATAACTCAATGGAAGCAATGAAGAGCAAGTTGGATATCTCACAAAACCAAATAGGTAAATAAGTAAACCAAGTAGGTAAATCTGATGGCTATACATCTATGCAACATTCACAATTATTTACTGTGTGCCAGGTGTGTGGTGGAAAAGACAGAGAGTGGAATTTAGGGTCTACAGGATGAGTTGGACCTAGACTCTTAGGAAAAAGATAGTGATGGAAGTTTAAAAAAAAAAAACACAAATTTTGCTTCTGTTTTCATGTTGCTAATACAAGTGCAAATATGCTTAAAGATGAAATACCCAGTGGAATAAAAGTAGAAACAGAACTTCCAAACCATACCTCTGGAGTAAGGCTATCCAAAACCATTTCCCTACTCCATCACTTATGAACTACTCACCTTGAGTGGTCTCTGAATATTTTTCATCACATTTTCCCTTTTCAAGATGAGTATATTAATGGTACCAACTTAATGCTGCATTAAATCTGCTAATATATGTTGAAATTTGGGGACTATATCTATTTTATGGAAACCCTTTAGTAAATGTTGGCTATCACAATTACAGTTATCATAAGGGGAAGTACAAGTTGGGCAATGGTGTTTGGCACATGGGTACTTAATAAATATTTTGAATGATCTAATGAATTAATATGGAAAAATATAAAAAAGTAAATAAAACTTTCTAATAAAGAAAAACATGAGAAGACTGAAATTAAAAACCACAATTATTAAAATAAATGTAGGTAAAAATTACTCTATTGAAAAATTAGGACTGTATATTAATAGAAAGAAAGTTCATATATATTCTGTCACGAAGACATCACTCTTCAAACAAAAATGAAAGAACAATGTTGAAAATGTAGGACAGATCATGCTATACAAGGTAAATGAAAACCAACAGAAAGCAGGTGAGCAATACCAACATCAAACAAAGAAGAGCTCAAAGTAGACACATATTAAATGTGAGAAAAGAAAGTTATTTTGAAATAGAAGATATAATTTACAATGAAGATAAGCAGAAATGTATCACTATGAACCTGAAGTATTATATCACATTGAAAGGAATAACTTGTATAAATATATGGATAAACTATAAGATCTCAAAGTAAGAGGGTATAATATATTTGTCTTATACTTTACCAATTAAGTACCACAAAATGATTATTAAGTAGTAATTCTAAAAAGGAATAAAACAATAAATACAGGAAAAATTAATAGATTAAGATGGAGACTTTAATAGAATTATAGCTAAACTCCAGAGGTAGAAAATCTAATAAGAAAGCCAAATGAAAATTCATGTTCTGGTATTAGGAATTAGACTACATAGACATCATTAATAAAAAGCAAATATTAATTTAAATTTTGAGCTAATGTATGTGTGTGTGTGTATCTTATGTATGAAATATAAATCAGTATAAGTTAAGCAGTAAGAGTTAAAAAGAAAACCCCCAAACAAAATAAATAACAAAGTAAAACACTCCTTAGTAGAATAAAAAGTATAAAGAATGAGACAAGTCACAAAAGAATTCATTCCCAAAACGTTGGTTTTAAAAATGAGCTCTGTCAAGCATTCAAGGAACAGATAAATTCTATGAAATTAGGATAATATTAAAAGCTTTTCAATTTCCTGAGGCTTGATACTTCTAAACATTACTAAGATAGCATAGAAAAGAACACTATATATTCCCAAATGAATATAGATGAATATAGGATAAAACATTTCTAAAAAAGTCATTAGCATGTTCAACCAGAGTGTACTTGAAGAACGTAGTACATAATGCAATTCAAAATAGTGGTTGGTTTGGTAGGACACAGACAAGGGACTGATAATACATAGATATTGGAAATGCTCTTATTCCTAGCCTGGGTGGAGATTTGTTGAGAGTGTTTTTTTTTTTTTAATATTAAAAAAAAATGTTTATCTGAGTGCAAGAGAGAAATCACAAGCAGGGTGAAGGGGTATAGGAAAAGTAGGCTCCACTCTGAGCAAGGAGGTCAATGTGGGACTTGATCCCTGAGCCAAAGGCCACCACTTAACGACTGAGCCACCCAGACACCTGGGAGTGTTTTTTGAAGTTGTGTTTTGTAACTTACACATACATTGCTTAAGTTATTTTACATGTTTCAAATATTACCTTAATTAAAAATAACAGGACAAAAAAGAAGATTACACATAATAAATTTTACTTAGTCCAAGAATGTAAGTCTCATTAAACATTGGCAAATGTAGTAATGTGATTCCTCATATTAGTGAGAAGACTGCATGACCATGTGACTAATTAAAAAACAAACATTAGCTATAATTCAGCAACCACTCTTTTTTTTTTTTTTTAAGATTTTTATTTGTTTATTTGACAGACAGAGATTACAAGTAGACAGAGAGGCAGGCAGAGAGAGAGAGAGGGAAGCAGGCTCCCGGCTGAGCAGAGAGCCCAATGCGGGACTTGATCCCAGGGTCCTGGGATCATGACCTGAGCCGAAGGCAGTGGCTTAACCCACTGAGCCACCCAGGCACCCCAGCAACCACTCTTTTATTTTTTTAATATAACAGAACATTTAATTACATTAGTTTCCCATCAACACACTAGTCATTTAATGTTAACTATATTGTCCATTTCCATTGGTTGGCAGGAGGCTTTTCCACTAAGGGCTCCCATGGTTTCATCTGTATCATTTTCTTGCCGACCTAGTTCATTTTAGCCTGAAGAATCACCTCTTCTAGGTAGCCTCCCCGAACTCGGTCTTCTAATTTCTTAATACCTGGTTCTGCTTTAACTATACTTAGCTCCTCATTTGTAACCTGTTCTGTATACTTTCTATATGCTGCATTTTTAGGAATTTGCTTAAGAACATCAAATCTTTATGTACAATATTCTTAGCATTTTGTGTGGACTTTCAGATAAAGCCAATCCCACAAGGCCAGTGGTCTTCAGCAAACCCACCATGATAGCCATTCAGCATCCATTCTTACAAAATTTTTTAAAACACTAAATCCATGGTTACTAGGTATAGTTATGTAATAAGATGTTTTATCTGAACCAAGAGCAGATATCATGCTGAATGGAAGTATACTGTTAATAACAAGAACAAAATACCAATGCCCGCTTTCATCTCTACAATGAACACTGTTCTGAAAATCATAGCAGGTATAAAAAGAGAATAAAAAGAAATAAAAATTCATTCACTTTGGAATGAACCTGCCATTAGTTACTATTTTTTTTTATATTATAGAAAACATAAGGTAATCAATTGCAAAATCATTTGAATTAATAAAAATTTAAATAGGCGTCTACTTATTTAGTAAATACACCAAAATATAATAGCTTTTCTGTATAGTAGTTAGAAAATATAATAGAAAAATAATCATTATATTCACAATAGCAAATAATCTATAAATTATTTAAGAATAAACTTAATAAAAGACATATAAGACAAATGTAATTATGAAACTACACTGACTGTCATAGAATAAGAGCTGAATAAAAGAAGGTGCATGCTCTTTTCCTGGATGGTAAGACAAAATAATTTAAATGTATAAATCTTCAAAAATTAATATTCAGATATAATTCTAATTAAAAACTCTTGGTATAGTTTAATTTTTGATAAAATCATACTTAATCTTGAAGAATAAACATGAAAGAATATGGTTAGGAAATTTTTGAAAAAACGTAATAATTTGTCCTATCACATATTAAAACATATGATGAAGATATAACAAATAAATAGCATTTTTCTAAAAGCAGGTTAGACTAGGAGCACCTAGGTGTTTCAGTCAGTTGAGGGTCTGACTCTTGGTTTGAGTGCCAGTCATGATTTCCTGGGTCATGAGATCAACCCCACACTGGGCTCTGCACTTAGTGAGTAGTCTGCTTGAAGATTCTCTCCCTCTGTCCCAACACTCTTCATGTGTATGCTCTCTTTCTCTCTCTCTCTCTCTCTAAAATAATTAAATAAATCTTAGAAAAATTATAGTAGACTAGAAACAGACCATAATCTTAAAATAAATTGAGACAAGTATAGATAAAAATCAGTATATGACCCCTCAAGCCATAGTATTATGGTATTAAAATACAATATTATAAGCTCTTCATATTTTAAGCTTATACAATATTATAGCTCATCAAACCATTAAGTAAAAAGTGAACTATTTATTTAGTGGTATGACAAAACAAGCTATTCCATATTTTATGGACAACATTCATTGTTATTACATACTTCAACCGTAACTAAATTAAAAACTACCAAAAAATCCATAAAATGTTTGATGCAAATTGCTGAATATATGAACAGTTATCCTGTGGGGTCAGGCCTTCCTATGCATGACCAACTGTAGAACTATAGGAAAAAGTTCATAAATTGGCAGAAACCATAACAACGAAAGCCTTAAATAAAAGCAGGAGATAAAAAAAAAAATTCAGAATTTTTCAGAAAATCACTATAAACGGTACTAGAAAGCAAACCACAAATCCAAAAAAAAATCTAGTGTCTATATGCAAATACCCAATTCTGATATGTAAACATTTCTTTCAAGTTGGTAAGTAAAAAAGGAATATCTTAATGGAATTTTGAGCAAAAGACACAGCATGGAATTTAAATTAATGAATTAAAGTGGACAATAAATGAATAAAAAGATGTTTGGATTCAATAACAAGGAAAGAAATGCAAATAATACAAAACCAAAATAGTATTTTCCATCTATCATATTTTCAAAGACTAAAATAATTACTAATAGTATAATCAGGATGTTGGAAAGTAGCCAAACTTCTGTTACAAGTTAATAAAACTTTTCTAGGGGCGCCTGGGTGGCTCAGTGGGTTAAGCCGCTGCCTTGGGCTCAGGTCATGATCTCAGGGTCTTGGGATCGAGTCCCGCATCGGGCTCTCTGCTCAGCAGGGAGCCTGCTTCCTTCTCTCTCTCTCTCTCTCTGCCTGCCTCTCTGCCTACTTGTGATCTCTCTCTGTCGAATAAATAAGTAAAATCTTTAAAAAATAATAATAATAAAAAAATAAAAAAATAAAACTTTTCTAAAGAGCTATTTAAAAAAAGTATCATGTGTATACCCTTTAATCCAGCAATTCCATTTTTAGTAATTGCTTCTAAGGAAAAATACCCTCAAAATTCCAAGTGATAGTAGGTTTATTATAGAGCTTAGATATATAATTTATATATGTATTAAGTAATCATAAATAATCTAAGTGTTGAATAATAGCAACTAAGTAAATAAATTATCTCAAAGTTATACAGTGATCTAATTACACAATCATACTAATTGAATATGATAAAAATATATCAATGGAGAGAGATGAACAAGCACATTAGGGTGCCTAATATGGTCTCATTTTTATATGAAAATAGAAATCTCCCTCTCTCTCTGTATGTATATACATATGTATATATGTTATAGGCTGAACTGTGTCCCCTCAACATTCATAATTTGAAGCTCTAACCCCCAGAACCTCAGAATGTGAATACATTTGGGGATTGAAACTTAAAAGAGATTATTACATTAAAATGAGTCTATTAGGTTAATCCAATCTGACTGATATTCTTATAAGAAGAGGGAATTTGGACAAAGTAACGCAGGGACACAGACATACCCAGAAGAAGCCATGTGAGAACAGAGTGAGAAGGCAGCCATTTGTAAGCCAAAAGAGAGGCCTCAGAAAAAAAACAGACTTGCCTGCATCTTACTCTTGGGCTTCTAGTACCCAGAACTTAGAGAAAATAAATTTCTGTTGTTTAAGTCATTTAGTTATGATATTTTGTTAGGGTAGCCTTAGCAAACGAACGCTCTATGTTTGTGCATGTGCATGGGTCTATGTGTGTATGTGTATATATATTACATATACATTATAAATGTATTACATATACTATATATGTGTGTGTGTGTGTGTATGTATTTATATAGACACAGACACTCATACACACACATATATACATATATTTGGTAGCCAAAATAATATATCCCACAATGTCAATAGTGGTTATTTCTAGACATTCATGATTTTGGGCTTATTTTTTCTAGATATTTATAATTAGTACTTGTTTTTATAAGAACAAAAATAAAGTCTCTTTAATTCACAAAAAAAGAAGCTCAGTACTCAACTGATTCTTGTTTTGTAAATCTAGTATAGTGCCTTATGCATAGAAAAGGCACAATATAAATTGTATTGATTAAAACAATTAAAGACTAAATTGTATGAATTGACAGGTTTTTGTTAAATGACTCTCTAAAGCACAATAAACCTCCATGGAGATAACAGTATCTACAGATTCTTTTTGTATTCAGGTCTATACTTTCAGGGTGCTCTCTCTCCTACCCTGCCCAGGAGGCAAATGCATAGGACTTATATTTGATTTTTACCTATGTTTACTTCTATTTTTCTTTTAAGAAATTTCAGTTCCTTACTAGTTACAGATTCTATTTTTAGGCTTAATTGGCATCATTTAAATTTTTTTTCCTGACATTTGATTTGTGTGTGTGTGTGTGTGCTTTCTGTTTTATTTTGTTTGTTTGTTTGTTTTCCCTGACACTGCATTTTGGTTAGGTTATGTATGAACTTGGTGCAATGGCTCCCTGACGTTCAGGTTTCTCTTCCTGTGACCCACCATCTCCCTGTTTCCACCTCCGAAGCTACCATAGCATATTGACAAGTGAGAATGGATAGAGCCTCAGTGTCTGACATAGATAAAGCTATCAAAAAACACCCTGCAGGGGCAAGCCCCAGGTCCAAATAGGTCTTGTTAAATCTGTATAGACACTTTAGAGTTCCTCTTTCTGAACATACATTTAATCATTGTACAGATGCAAGCCATTTTCCCTTTGCCCCTAAACTCTGGATCCTGAGATCACAAATCTGTACCTCCTGCGGGCATGTATCTTTTATTAATGGAAACATCAAAATTCCAGTGTAGCTTTGGCAACTCAGTTTGCAGAGAATTATTAAGCTATTTTGAGTGCTCCAGAAAAGTAGGATGCATATCTGGTATTAAAAAATGTCATACAGAGATGGAAATCTAATCAATCGTATTTCAGATGAAGGAATAAATAGTCTTTGTGATTTATGTTATTAGTGAAACTAGTTAATAGAAGTAAATTAGGTTTATGTGTGACAGAGACATTATCAATTAATAGCTCCTGCATTTTCAGTACCTTGTATATAAAATAAAATGATAAAATAAAATAAAATAAATCCTTGTCTTTAGACCTAGAATCTTAAGTGTCACCAGAAAGAAATGTATTTCCTCCTTTTTCAGTTCAATCATTTAAAATTTCTCAAACATACATTAGATAAATTAATGAAAGAAAGATTGGTCATGGAAAGGGGGAAATCATAAGTTTCTGTGACAGTGGAAAACAGAAAGCATACAACTAATGTCATTTATCTATTAATAACCATCACTGAAATTTGTGGATTCAGGGTTGCTGTAACTGGAAAACTGAAATTGAAAGACCTCCTGTTGGGAATGCGTATTGCTTCTCATAGCCAAGCTTCTCAGGGGTTTGAGTTCAGTACTTCATCAAGGGAGGGAAGCTTTTCATGTAATGTATGTGAATGCAGGAATCAGTGTTCTGAAACTCATATTTCCCAAAATACAATCTTAATTAAATTTTTTACAGCCTTTCTGGGGATGGTTTTGCTGAGGTTGCCATTTAGGTAGCTTCATGGTGCAGCATTTATGGGTTTGGGTTCAATGGTTTGCTTATGCAGATCCTGCTGCACTGCACTTGCCCCCATGTTGGCCAAAGTAAAAAAACACAGGTATTTCCAATTTTCTGTTCTGTAAGGAAGATAACAGAGATTGAATGCTAAACTAGTTTTATAGAGAATCTGAGAGATATGAAATGGAATATTTCTATTTGAAGTAGAAAGGGGTTTTCTAAATGGGAACAATATTGATGAAAAGGATTCTGTTAGAAATATCCTAGGAAAGCTATAGTTAAGAAATTTAAACTAGATCCTTTTATTAAGTCTAGTTAACATTAAGGCTTTAAAGGCAAAACTGTTGTAGTAGGTAACACTAAATGTTTATTATGTGCTAAGACTAATTACCTGACATTACACTGTAATTTAATTAAATGATGGAACCAGGTTTAAACTTGTTTAGCCTGAATCCAGAGCCTTGTGAATTACCAAGTTGTATGATACTCTTTTATTATGAAATGGTGGGAGATAGAAAGCTTCTCAAGGCAGTGAATCATGAAAATACTGCCTGACATACTAGAATCTTCTTTAGACCTCAGAGTGTCTTATAAAATTAAATTCTGTTCAAATATATAGATAGATATATAATTATCACAGTCTGGTATTGATGGTGCAGCAATTAGTCAAGAGGAACAAATATTTAAAAATTTTAAAAAGGTAACCATAATCCATCCCTTCTTTCCTTCTTTCTTTCTTTCCTTCCTTCCCTCTTTCCTTCCTTCCCCTATATTTGGTATTTAGTCACTTGCTATACAAAATTGAATTTCCATTTCATCCAGTGTCTCCAATTTTCTTTTTAAAATTTATTAAACTTTACTTCTTAAAGATAATATTAGGTTCGCAAAAAATTGAGCAAAAAGTACAGCAAGTTCCCACATCACCTCTCCCTTTGTCCCAGTTCCCCCATATTTAACATCTTGCACCAGTGTTGGTACATCTGTTATTATCTGTGAGCCAATATTGATATACTATTATTAACAAAAGTACATTATTTCCCTTCCCCTTGATAGTGGACTGGATGTAGTGATTCACTTCTAAAGAGTGTGGTAGAATTAATTGCACGTGACTTCCAAGACTGGATTTTAAAAGGCATTATAGCTTTCTCCATGCTCATTCTCTTGCTCTAAGGGAAGCCAATTGCCTACATCACAAGGATACCATGTCAAGCAGACCCATGAAGAGATTCACATGGCAAAAAAACGTGGCCAATAGCCACGTGAGTGACCATCTTGGAAAGCAGACCCTCCAGCCCCAGTAAGCCCTCTGATGACTGCAGCCCTGGCCAACATCGTGATAGCAACCTTATGAAAAATGCTGTCAGGCCACTTAGCTAAGCTGTTCCCAAACTCACAGAACCTAAATAACGTAATAAATGCCCATTGTTACATAAGCTTTGGGTTGCAGCATAATTTGTCTCACTATAATAGTTAACTGATACCCAAGGAGAGATGATTTGTCAAAAAGTTTCTCCCAACTCTTGGAGTATCATAGAAAAGAGGGAAAGATGGGGAGAAAACAACGAAGTTAGGTCTGCAGCATATTGAAACATTGAAAGAAACGAAGCAATGGAAACAGAAACCTTAAGCTCAAACTGAAATCATGTCAAAAGATCTTAAGAAATAGTAACATTGATATTCTAGGAAAAACACTGTCATTTTAGGGTATAATATTTTAAAAATTTAAGAATCATTTTCCTTGCAAACACTTTTGGTATTTAGGTTACCTATTGAATCCATTCATCCATCCAATTTCTCAAGCCAGAAATCTGGAGCCTGGTAGATTCTGTTCTTCCACTGGCACTCTTTTGCTAATGGAAAACCAAGTGCTGTTATTTTCAAAACTTCATTAATTTAAAAAAATCTGTCTGCTTTTTCCTTAATTCTGCCACTGCTTTATTTCCAGCACTCATTGCTTACAACTTACAACTCTGCAGTCATTTCCTGATGGCAGTGTATTCTTCATTCTATATCAAAGTAATCTTTCTAGAAAGCAAATATAATCTTATCACTCATCTATCCAGATGATTATCCTGATTAACTCAACATAGAGATTCCATGATTTGGCTTCAGACTACCTCTTAAATTTCTTTTCCTGAACTCGCAGTCTCTCTCTCTCTCTCCTCTCTTTTTTAAAGATTTATTTATTTATTTCAGAGAGAGAGAAAGAGACCAAGAGAGAGCATGAGCCAGAGGGGCAGAGGGAGGCAAAGATCTAGGGCAGACCCTGAGCTGTATGCAGGATTTAGTGTCACTACCATGAGATCACAACATGAGCCAAAATCAAGATTCAGATGCTTAACTGACTGTGCCACCCATGTGCCCCTCAACTTCTCTCTCAATACAATGTTGTTTCATACCTCCCTGCCTCCCTATAGGTGCAAACCTGAGCTCCACTACTGACTTGTATGGGTATGTGGATTATTCCTTCTCTCTCTAAGCCTCAGAACCCTCATCTATAAAGGAAAAGCAATCATAGGATATGATTAATAGAGTTGTTTTGATTATTATAATATGTAAATGTTAATGTAAATTGCTTGGGTGGGTATCTTATGCATAATAAATGCCTATTACCTCCAAAAGTTTTTTCCTCTATCTCCATCATTTATCTTTCTTTTTTTTTTTTTTAAGATTTATTTATTTGAGAGAGAGAAATCACAGATGAGGGGGGCAAAGGGATAGGGAGAGAGAATCTCAAGAAGACTCTGTGTTGGGGTGCGTAGGTGGCTCAGAGAATTAAGCCTCTGCCTTCGGCTCAGGTCATGGTCTCAGGGTCCTGGGATTGAGCCATACATCTGGCTCTCTGTTCAGCAGGGAGTCTGCTTCTCCCCTCCCCGCCTCTCTGCCTACTTGTGATCTTCACACCCACCCCTCTGCCTGCCTCTCTGCCTTCTTGACACTTACTTTTGTCTGTCAAATAAATAAATAAAATCTTAAAAAAAAAAAAAAAAAAAAAAAAAAAAGACTGTGCTGAGCTTGGAGCCAGACGTGGGGCTTGAGATCACGACCCCAGCTGAAACCAAGAGTCCGGCACTCAACCAACTCTGTCACCTATGCACTTAACATACCCCCTTCTTTGCCTAGCTGGCTCCTACTCTCTTTTCAGATTTAATGAAGATGATAACACCTTGGAAAGTTTCATTCAGCCACGTAGATTTTGATGCTTTCTTTTTGTGTTTCTACAGACCTATTGCCATGGTAATAATCTACCCCCCCTTTTTTTAAAATTGTTTCTTTGTCAAACTTAGTTCTTTATTATATATTTACTACCTAACCTCTGCCCATAGTATTTTTAGGGAAAAGATTAATTAAATAAATGAACAAAAAAAACCCAGAAACTGTCTACATCTATAGCTTAATTTAATTGTACTTTTGTATTTTTGTGTTCTCAAGATAGACGAACATCAGTGAACACTCACCAAAATTATACAAAACTTCTAATGTCATACAAGGTTTCATAATAACTTGTTAATTTACCCTTAATGGGATATCTCATTTAACAAATCCATCAAACAAATAAGCAGACAAACCAGGATATCAGGAGTGCAAACTTGGAAGATATTAACTAATAGACAAATAAGTATAAAATTTTTCCTGCTGTATATGCACCATAATATTAGACACTATAGTATGTTAATTTACCCATGATAGAAACAACATTGTCATGTATAATGTGTATCAAAACTGTGGATAAAAACTAAAGTTTAATTTTGTATGGTATGATTATACATGTTAAATTTTTTGAAATAATTTATTTAAATTACAATGTTAAATCATCTTCTTCAAGCAATCTATTACATATAAGTCCCTATTACATATATTTATATGCAACTCAAATCTACTGACTCCATAAATCCTTGCCTGTTAGTGTCCAAATATATTGTAGTGATGCAGTGATGTGTCACCCATACCCTCTTCAGAACTAAAATGTTCATTCCTTTAGCTATGAGATCTCTCTCGGAATTGTCCTTGACAGAAAAAAGACCACCTTTCTCAAGGTCATGCCCACTCCCAGGGGCCTCTACCAAGGCCTTTGTTTGTGACTGCAATGCAACCCAGTTGTGCTAATCACCTGAGGCATCCTTCCCTTCCCCCACAGCTATTAATCCCAAAAGCTTTTCCTAATAAACATCTTGCATGCTAATCCCTGTCTCAGTATTGTCTTTGCCAGGATCTTTCACTATAGCATGTATTAAGTCTTCAAATCATTCTTATGATTGAACTTCCATAACAACATATTTGACTTTTGATGTCACACATGCACTTATTTAAGAATACATTCCATCACTTGTACACTCATTCACTAATTCATCTAATTTATTAATTTGCTAATTAATCTCTTCTTTATGACATTTCTAAAAATATTTAGGAAAACCATGTAGTATTACTTTGTGAAAATCAGAATTGCCCTGCTTTATCCATTCTGAGATGAATTCTTTCCTTTTTCTTTTTTCACATTTTACCATCTATGTGACATCTTGATAGAGTAGGCAGTTAACTAGCTGTAAGCAGGGAACAAATGCTTTCTGACATTAAAAGGGCAGAAACCAGGTTCTAAACAGCCCAGAAAAATCCTGGGGGGATACTCATGGGTTCCTCCTGTAATTGCTGCCCTACAGTAACCTACAGATTCATTATAAAACTTTTACTTTGAGGTTTGGACCATCCCCCTGATCCCCACAGAGGAGAGATGCCATGACCATTTCCAACAGGTACCACATAGGGCCAAAAACTTCCCCTCCTGACCCATAGGAGAAGTCCCTTAGATGACTGGTCTCAGTCAGAGACCACTGTAGCTATGAACCATAACCCATGCAAGTATAAAAAACAAGACAACCCTAACCCTGACATAGTTGTCACCCCTGGTCCTGTCTGCTCTTCCATCTTAAAAGTATGCTTTTCTTTTTTTTTAATTGCTATTAAACTCTTGCTTAGTTGAGAGTTTGGATTTTAATTTTTTCTTAGCTGAATTTAAGAACAAATGTTGGTGCTGAGGCAGGGAAGGAACATGTCTATGACAATCTTACCCTCTCTGTTCACCAGACAAGTTCATATAGTAATTGTCATTGCTGTGAAAGTATAAACCTGGTCATTATCATTGATGACTGAGGGAACAATTAAAAGCTCCTAGTAATTTAAGTGATGTATCATATAGAGACTATTGGAAGTATTGTGAATCCTAATTGTTGAATATATATCTTTGTTGATATTTTTGGACAAGATCAAGAAACACCTGTTTCAAAACTTGCAGAATGGTTTCTAGCTTCTAGCATAATGATTGATTTACACAGAAGATATTAATGAATACTAAAACTATTATACAATAGGCTGCTGAGGAATTGGTTATTGACAATATCTTGCTGAGGGAATGGGATACTGACAATATCTTGGAGTACTTCTCAATAGATGCTTACTAGTTTTTTTTATTAATTATTAAAAAAAAATTTTTATAAACATATAATGTATTTTTAGCCCTAAGGGGTACAGTTCTGTGATTCTCCCGGTTTACACACTTCACAGCATTCACCATAGCTCATACCGCCCCCAATGTCCATAACCCGGCTACCTTCTCCCAATCCCCCACCCCCCAGCAACCCTCAGTTTGTTTTGTGAGATTGTCTCTTATTCATTTATTCTTTTCCTACCCCTCAACCCCCCCACCATGTTACATCTCCACTTCCTCATATCAGGGAGATCATATGATAGTTGTCTTACTAGTTTTTAAGTGAAATGTTACCTTTATAATGAGGTTGTAGTAGACACCGGATTAACCAAGTAATTAAGCTTAACAATACTAATAGTGGAACAAACTTACACTATTTGCCTCCAGATGTGATGCAATTAGACATATATAACATCACCTATATAGCATTTTATCAAAAATGTTTAACCTGAAAAAAATCATGAGGAAATTTTCAGGCAAATCCATAATGTGAGGTATTCTATAAGACAGGCCTGGACTCTCCAACAAAGTTAATGACATATACAAACCACATACAGATATACACACACGCACAAACACAAACATGCACAGTGTGAGAAACTGTATCAGAATAGAAGAAACTTACAGATGTAATAACCAACTTGATTGAACCTTGGATCAAGAGAACAGACAGTTACCATCTAGGAACAATCAGGGAAGATTAAATATGGATTGAATGTATTACTGATTTAATGTGAATTTTTTTAATAGGATCACTATCCTATTGTGATTATTTTGGATAATGTTCTCCTCATAGGAGATGCACATTAAGAAGTTTAAGTGACATATCATGATGACTATAACTTATTTGCAGATGGTCCATCAAAGTCCTAATGGGGAGAGGAAGATAAAGCAGCTGTGTAATATTACACAATATATCAGGGTTTACAGGAATTCATTGCATAATTTTTCAACTTTCCTGTGGACTTGATAATTTTCAACACAAAAAGTTGGGGAAATAATACTATATATGTAGGATTTACATATAGATACACAATACAGATTTACAGAATAGGTGTCAGCAGCTTGGAAAAAAATTCCTGGATACAAGAATGAGCACTCCCAAGAAATGCTGCATAATCAGTGCTCTTCATGACGTGGGAGGTCGATATTGTGTGCAAAGTTGTAGACTCTAACACTTTCTAATCAGCCTAGGAAGTAAATAATTTTTAAGAATACTTTGACCAGGGGTGCCAGGGTGGCTCAGTGGGTTAAACCTCTGCCTTTGGCTCAGGTCATGATCTCAGGGTCCTGGGATTGAGCCCCACATTGGGCTCTCTGCTCAGCAGGGAGCCTGCTTGCACCCTCCAGCCTGCCTCTCTGCCTACTTATGATCTCTATCAAATAAATAAATAAAATCTTTAAAAAAAAAAGAATACTTTCACCGATTTATTTTGTTTTAAATTTCACTTTTATGTGTGCACTCAAGCACATGATTTCTAATGATACACATAATTTCTAAATCATCCTAGTTTTTAATAAAGCAGAAGTAAAAAAAAACAAAATAAAATAAAGGGATGAGAGTATTTTGAGTGGTTTAATTGGCAGAGTTCTTTCTTAGTGATACATAAAGTAATGGTGTGACTTACAGTTAGTTGATGGCATTTTAAATTGGGTAAAATATGCTCAAAGAACTGCAATATTTATTTCTTCTCAAATCAAATTGGTGAATGGTATAGTGATCTTATGAATGCCAAAATAAGAAAATACTTTGCAGAATTGTTAATGTTAGTCTATCAACACACTGATTCTTAAATTCTGATTAAATATTATACCAGAGATGATCTATACATAATGGAAATTGTGATTCTTTAAAAGAGGAGAAACAATTACCAAAGCCAAACAACAAAGTGGAAAGCCATTAATTGCAACCATAGCCTGCCATTTTCTATATTTAACCTTTTACTGTAAACATTCTAAAACATATGCATTTATAGAAAGAATAGAACAATTAAACCTCAAGGACATCAGCCAGCTTTGATAATCACTAAGATTTGTCCAAAGTCCACCAACTCTTTTGAAATAATCCGAGAAAATGATTTATTTATAGATCAGATTCAAAGCCTTCTCAAAGTTTCTTCTGTATCTATGATTTCATTTTAAATATTTTATTTATTTATTTGACAGACGGAGATCACAAGTAGGCAGAGAAACAGGCAGAGAGAGGAGGAAGCAAACTCCCCACTGAGCAGAGAGCCCGATGCAGGGCTTGATCCCAGGACCCTGGGATTATGACCTGAGCCAAAGGCAGAGGCTTTAACCCACTGAGCCACCCAGGAGCCCCTGTATCTATGATTTTTAAATTTGTTGCCTTAGTTGACATTGAATGAATACACTTTCACAATAAATACAAAAATATATATGTCTATATGTATATATGCCTGTACAGATATATAGATATAGATTGTAGATAAAAATACATACATGCCAATGCATGTATATGCTTGTTTGCATTTATGTTCTGTGGGTTCTATTTTACTGTGAGGAACTGAAGAATGTAGATGATTTGCTCTAGGGAATTAAGTTTATTTAAGCTAGATTTAGGACCATGACCGTTCTAAACTTTTATCCTTAAATTTCCTGAAATAAAAAGCAATGAGGATAATTCAGAGAAAAAAATTATAGTAAATAAGAAAATGATTAAAATAGACATATAAAAAATAGAAGTGTCTGTTAGGAAATAGCTTGAAAATCTGAAATAAGCACAGGTTATTATACCTTGGTTGGGAATTTAAAATCCTGTTGAATAAAGTTTCCATATGGCTGAGGACATTTTACTCTGAACTGATTTACTAGGTTTCTCCTATCACCCACACACCTAATACTTAATATATTTTCTTTTTACTCCAGTTACAGAGATTCTATAAATCAAATTCTGGTTATCTAGATTTTTAATTCTTGGAATACATATTATCTTCACCTTTGCTTTGTATACAATGTTCTATTCAGTGAATATGCATTCTTCTGTCTCTAAGGAATTATTGATTTGGATGTAGCTGTATCTCTCCAATATGAGGCAGTTTGAAAATGCTATTTTTATTCAGATTAAAGAATTTGGAATTCAACAAGTCAATAGTATATGGAGGATGTCAGGCTGATTCACTCCCTAAGTAGTCTTTTCAGATACCCTGGGGTATAGGATAAACTATGTATAGATTATTCAGGTCTGACTGCACAGCATTCTATTTTAATTCCATTTTACATTAATAGCTATGCAGAATGTCTGAGGGCAGCAAATCAATTGGACTACAAGGGATGTATTGAATCATTGATTTGAACACAGCATAGTGCCTTGGAGATATAAAATATTGATTAAAACAAACTAAAGCAGTTTTTTCTACTTCCTTTATTTAAAGTTATTTAACGTTTTGATTTTATTAGTTAGATGGGAGATATGCAAGAATTATGAGATATATATGAAACTATTTGAGACTACTTTAATGCTCATCAGTAAGATCCTGTGAGACTTTTTAACTATTCCAAACTGACTTTTTCTGAATATTCAACTTTATACTGATGAGTTGTACAGACAGAATTTACCTACTGATATTTATTTGGTGCTGAGTCTTGGCACAGAGTAGGGTTCTGTTAAAGTTACACTAAAAAAACAATTTTTTAAAACTCACATAGAATCATTTGTAAATGACAGTTTTCTTAACAGTTCCACAATGCAATGAAATAACTGATTATTAACAATCTCACATATTAATGGAGATGCACATCTATAAAATAAGCAGTTTTCAATTAAATTGAAATCTTGAAAATAAGCAGACACAATCAAAATACTTCCAAGTGTTCTAGAGAAGTTGGACAAAGGTTAAGTCCCCCAAAACATTTCAGAAATGATAGTTTCCTCTTGGTCCAATTAGGGAACCTGAATGTCATTATGTTGTTGAGGTTCTCAGGAGCCTAATTGCACATAAAATCTCCCTTCAAATCATAACACATGTGCTATTTCTAAATTTCTTTCCATCCTAAACAAAAGACGAATTATTAAAATGTGGTGAGATTTCATGCAGAATTGGCAGTCAGTTTAGAGGGCAATAATTTAACACTTGCACTGTGAAATTAAAATTTACCTCCACTCAGTGTAATTCTACTGACCAGCAACAGGCATTTGTATTTTTATTTTATTTTACTTTTATGAGAGCAGAGAGATTTAATTACTTTAGTTTAAACAGAATTGCCTACCACTGCTTGTTGACAGGCCTCTGGTGCAGGCAAATTATGGCAGATAATGTTACTGCTCCAACCAGCTTCCTGAGGGGCACCCGGTCTCCCTGCTCTTAGTTGAGCTAAATAGAAGGCCCTGGAGGCAGTGGCTCAGGGTCCCCTGCCAAGAAGTCACCTTTTTGTAAAAGAAAGATGCTTTGAGAATCAGATTTGCTGCTCAGCTCTGCTGCGCCTGTAATCTCACACTTTTTCCCTTCTGTGAATTCTTGCTTTTGAAGACAAAATTTTGTTCCTTTTCTTTGTATGTACAGTATAATAAAAGTAAAGTTTAATTTCCTCTTAATTGAAACATATGGGCAGTTAAATATACATTGTTGTTATTGTTGTTATAGGAGTTGTTATGAGTTGTTACTCACAGCTTAGCTTTAATTAGAATAGGAATGGTCGAACTCCCTCCCCCAAACAAGCAAACAATCAAACAGATTTATAACAGTGATTTTAAATAACCTTTCTCACCCAGTGGCTATTCCTGGAGCAGTGAATACTGTCTAATTCCCAGCTAAACAATGAATTCAGATTATATTCTTGTTGAACTGATGTAAAATTCAGATTCATATGTTTGGGCAGAAAATATGGAAAGAATTATTATGCTGACTGTAAGCATTCACTACACAACCATTTTTTTAAAAAAGCTTAAAAATGTATAGAATGCATGTCATTTTGTCTTTACAATTTAAAAAGCATGATATTATTACAGAAAAATACAGACGAGGGATGTTGTTTCTATCTGAGTCAGTAACAACTCACTGTTTTTTTTTTTTAACTAATCAGCTGTTTAAAAAGGTAGCCCTAGGCCTAGCTTCCTGCATGTGTGACCTGCACTGTAGTTAACAGGGCCTGGCACTGTAGAAGGCCTCATGCTTGGTTTAGTGCTCTGTTGTCCCTGTCTTGAAATTCTTAACAATTTTTGAACAAAGGGTCCTTCATTTTCATTTTGCACTGGGGCATGCAAATTCTACAGTTTGGTCCTGGATATCCCTAATTGTAAATAAGCTAATGCTGTACTTCACAGGCTTAATTTTTCCCTTCTCCTTCCAAGTGTGTTGTATGGTTCTTGTCTGGGTTATGAGGTTTAGCCTATTTTTACCTTTCTGCACTGCTTCTTATGTTCCATTTTCATGGTGTTTAGATTATAGCAGACACGAACTTCCTGTGTCTCAGCGCCGGCCATGAATCAGGCTGGGAGCTGGGACTACAAGGCTGTCAGGGGAGCTGCCTGGTTCCAGCTTTAAAATAACAAGAGCTTGACAGCTTAGTTTACATAACTGCAAAATTGTGGCTATATTCTAAAACTCAGTTACATGTGACATAATAACTAGGAACTTAATTTATTTAGACTTTTTCCCTACAATATAATTTCCAATAAATAAATCTCCCAGGGGCAGGAAGACATGGCATTTCACAGTGCTCACATTTTCCTCCCTGAATTTGGACCTGCTTTCCTTTCTTGGCAGTTAAAAAAATGAACACTGCACCTCATAATTTTACATTTACCCTACTTGCAATAGCTTATGTAAAGGGCTTATGTGAATGTATGGAGTGCTCATGGACTGTATTAAAACAAGTTTCCTTTCATTTTTAATGTGGGTTTTTTTTCATCTTTTTCCAATATTTTTTCTTTCTAAGTATCCAAAATAACATTGATGATAATCTACCAGAGTGTAATAAAAATTAGAATTTTTCTTTAAGGCACTGTAACAATGTGCAGAAAATTAGGTTTCATTTACACATGCATGTTTTCCAGTTATTTTAAAAAATAAAGGTTTCAGTTAAAATGTTTAAATGAAAAGTGAGGAAGGTGAAAGTAAATACTGGAAAACATCCCCTTCCCTCCAGAGGAAAGAACAATCATTGTCTTGTTATTATTTAATATTTACATAAGGGCAGAGACAGCTAGGGCCAAGGATAAGCACAATGGATGAAATTGTGCCAAAGATGAACACAATCCCTGCCTTGAGGTGCTTTCTGCCTAGGGCTGGGTCAAGAGTGCATTCAAGGGAAGGAAGTGAGCTGAAGAATCTAGAATTCCACTGAGTGGTGAGTGCCAAGACACCTGTGGGCTTTGAACAATGGCTTTGGTTGGGAAATGTTGGAGAATTTCTTCTGAAAAGTAGAAAAACTCATAGTAAGACTTGAAGGTTAACAACTTTTATAAGTGTATGTACTTATGAACAAGTATACATAAATGAATTTATTTTTAATGTTTGACAAGTGCTGATTATTAAGGTAGGAAGTTCTTAAGACATTGAAAGAAAAATTTTGTGGGTAATCATTACCATCTTGAACAGAAACATAACCATGTCTGGCTTCAGCCGATCAGACTGCCTGCAGTCCCAGGCTGAGTGGTCAGAGTAGACATAAATGAATTTTCTAAGGGTCAGAACTTCTCTTCTTCTCAAATTATAGTCTTGAAGATTCTATGTGAAATGAGCTGTGTTAAATGGATTAAAATTTGCTTCTTCTTATCTCTATATTCATAACTACTTAAATCATATAGTGAATAAAAATTTCAATGGTGAGAGAGGAATCAAGACATTCAAGGATAGTTTAAAAATTTTTTGTGCAGCTCCTTACATGTATATTTTTTTTCATTGGAGATACTCATGATCATTTAGTATAAGACTTATAATGCAGAATGATATGATAGAAAAAAGTAAGACAATAATTTTTGGATGGATAATTACCTATAAAAAATTAAAAAGTAATATAGGAAGAGCAATAAATTCCACTCTTCAATCAAATGAAGATTGGATACTTGGTGACTCTCAGTAGCTTCTTAGAGTCACCTTAAGTGGGAGTCCCTCCTCTACTCTTTCTAGTCCATAAAGTATCCACTATTTTTATTGGGGGTCTTTTTCTCTGCAAAGAATAAGAAACCTTTTCTCACAACTTCACTAAGTTTACATCTTTTTAGGGTTCTTTTCCATCTTTTCTCCTTCACTTGATTTTCTTTCTTGCATAGTGCATGGAACCGGTATGTGTAGATTCTGGGTATATAAGAAATAGCAACAAACAAACAAACAAACCGACAGAAAAGTCACCAGTAGAATAGAGATCTCAGAAACAAATTGTCACATATATGGTCAAATAGTTTTCAGTGAGGGTGCCAAGACCATTTGATGAGGAAAGGTGAGTCTTTTCAATAAATGATACAAGAAAAATGATAGATAATACAAAAGGATGAAGCTGGATTGTTACCTTACATTATATAGAAAATAACTCAATGAATTTTAAAAATTAACTGTAGGGACACCTGGGTGGCTCAGTTGGTTAAGCAGCTGCCTTCTGCTCAGGTCATGATCCCAGCATCCTGGCATCGAGTCCCACATCAGCCTCCTTGCTCAGCAGGGAGCCTGCTTCTCCCTCTGCCTCTGCCTGCCATTCTGTCTGCCTGTGCTCGCTCTCTCCCCACCACCTCTGATAAATAAATAAAATTGTAAAAAAAAAAAATTAACTGTAATAACAAAAATTATAAAATTCTTGGAAGAAATCAAAGGAAAAAATCTTCATAATATTGTATTTGGCAGCAATTTCTTGGATCTGACACCAAAAAATAGGAAGTAAAAGAAAAAGTAGGTAAGTGTTGGAATGGATCAAAATTAAAATTTTGTGCATTAAATACCAGTATCAGTCGAGTGAAAAATATACCCCTCCGCATGGGAAAAGTATTTGCAAATCACTTGTTTGATGTGGTATAAATATTTAGAATATAGAAAGTACTCCTATAGCTTGAGAGCAAGAAAAAAATGAAAACAAATAACCCAACTAAAAAATGAGCAAAAGACCTGAACAGACAGTTTTCTAAAGAAGATATACAAATGGTCAACAAGTACATGAAAAGATACTCAACCGCAAGCCAGAAAGAAAAAGCAAATCAAAACCAGAATGTGATCACTTCATATCCATAAAAGTGGCTATTAGAAAAAAAGAATGGGAAGTAAAAAAAGTGTTCACAAGGATGTGGAGGAATTGGGATATTTGTGTATTGTTATAGGAATGTAAAATGGTGCAGCTATTTTAGAAAACAGTATGGTATTTCCTTAGGAAGTTAAACATAGAATTACTATAAGACTAGTGATTCTTTTCTAGGTACGTACTCAAAATAATTGAAAGCAAACTCTAACATAAACTTGTACCCCAATGTTCATAGCAGCTTTAATACAACAGCCAGAAGATAGAAACAACCCTGTTGTTCATCCACAGATGAATGAATAAACAAAATATGCCATATGCATATAATAAATTATTATTCAGCTCTAAAGAGGAATACATTTTGATACATGCTGCAACATGGATGAACCTTCAAGACATATGCTAAGTGAAATAAGGCAGACAAAAAAATGGCAAATAGTATATGATCCAACTTACTTAAAAAAACCTAGAATAGGGAAATTCATATGAACAAACTAGAATGGTGGTTGCCAGGGGCTAGAGGAATGAAATTTTATTGTTAATGAGTAGAGTTTCATTTTGGGATGACAAAAAACTTCTGGAAAAAGATTGTGGGGATGATCACATGACATTGTGAACATACTTAGTGTTACCAGATTGCATACTTAAAAATAGTTAAAATGGTATAAAAAAGGTTAAAAAATGAAAAAAACACATAGGAAATTTTCTTGGAGACACACTTCTTTTTCTTGCTCTGGCAGGTAATGCTTATCTATCCACTTTTTTTGTTGTGTAGGTAGGAAATCAGAGCTGCATGTTGACCATGAGACTGTGCTACTGCTGTAACCATATTGACTTTATTGAGTAACTTACCAATCAATAACCTACATTAAGAATCAAGTGAGTTCAGATAAATAATTAATTAGTACACTTAGACATAGTGTGCAGCTCTTGACTGCAGTTTTAGGACCAATTAAGTCTAAATATCTCCTAGAACTTAATGGTATGTTACGATTATCTCCTTATCAAAATTGGTGGAATAATAATATCCTAGGCAATATATCATATAGAAATAATGAAGAGGGATATGTATATGAAGTGATTTGATTTTACATATATGCATGTCATGTCTCCTCAGTCAGACTGTAACTGTCCTGAGGGGCATATGGAAACATTTCAGATCCTTTACAAAGCTCAATACAAAGCTTTAAATTATTAAATGTTCCATTCATCTTCCCACCACTTAACAAATAATTTTTCTGCTCAAGATGTTCGTGAGGGCTAGGAAAACAAAAATGAAAAAGTAGAAAACGAAACAAACAAAAACCAAAATCCGTTACTTTATTGGCAGAGACACAGTCCTACTAGTGGTAGATGAGCAAAGGGTACTACTGAGAGTCCAGTTCAATAAAGAACATTTTAATAATAGTTTTCTTGGGGAATATAATATCCACATAAGGCCAGTTAGAGTAGCTAGACTAGTGAATACAATGAAAGGGAGCCATAGAAAAGTTATGGTTACCCAGGCCCACAAGAGAAGCCAGCTTGAGAGCTGGAACTATACACCGTGCCTCCAGATTTCTATTTTCTACCACTGAGGATTCATCAAAAGTATATTTTAGATAATGTACTTTTTATAGATACAAAATAGGATGATGAGCCTTAAAGAGTCATTTGTTGTGACAGGCCTTTCTCTACTTTTCCCAGTCCATACAGTAACCACTGATCCTATTCTGGATATTCTACTGACTTTACTAGGTCTCATCTTGTGATGAAACCTAACTGTTAAATACGTATTACATATAAAAGGTCTTATAAAACTTACCTTCAAAAGTCACTAATTAAATTTGACAACAGAATATGCCTTTTACCTTTCCTATGCCCTATTTAACTCCTACTTTATGTCTGTTTTTTATGTCCTACAGTTCCAGCTGGTTCCATGTGACAATGAGAGCATGGGGAGAAGAAGGGACATAAAGGCAAAAAATTAAGGATGAATTAACAAGTCAGAAGATTGGTGAATTGTAGGTGATTTGTAATTATGAACTTTTTTCCCCAGGGCTTTAATGATTTAGGCTATGTTTCTTCTTTGCTAATTCTTTTATCACTAAATATTTACCAAAGAATTTTTCTTTAAAGAGGAAAAGACCAGTTCTTTGCTGGACATGAGTGAAGGCTTTATTTAACAACACATAGGTACATTCACGCATTGTTCCATAATTTTGGGTATTATAGCATAAATCTCTTACATAAGTAACTTAAATTTATGTATGGATAGGCTCTGATGAAAGTTTTAGATGGGGTAGGATGTATTTATAAATGCAGGATTTCAAGATGGATGTGGAATTTAGATGTCATTAGTCTGAAGAAGCTATTTGGTTTGAAAAGAAATAGAACTTAACTGACAAAAGTGATATTCCATATGAATAGAAAAAGAACACCAAATATAGCTTCTGGCATAAAACATTATGTGTCTGGGGGGTCTGGGGGACTCAGTTGGTTAAGCATCTGACTCTTGGTTTTGGCTCAGGTCATGGTATCAGTTTTGTGAGACTGAGCTCCACGAAGGACTCCTCGAGCTCAGCTAGGAGTATGTTTGAGATTCTCTCTCCCTCTGCACCTCTCCCTACTGCACACATGCTCTCTCTCTCTCTCTCTCAAATAAACAGATCTTAAAACAAAAACAAAAACAAAATAGAAGAATATAATTACAGTTCTTTTATTTTTATCCATTTTTAAAATAAGTATTAATTGAGTACTATGCTATTGCTAAAGTCACAAATGTGAATGAGATACACTCTAGATTCTCACAGTACAGTTTGGAAAGAGACACTGGTATAAATATGTATATTACAGGGACAACTGGGAGGCTCAATCCGTTAAATGTCTGCCTTCGGCTCAGGTCATGATCCTGGAATCCAGGATCCAGCCCCTCATAGAACTTCCTGCTCAGCTGGGAGTCTGCTTCTCCCTCTACCTCTCCCTCTGTTGTTCCCTTTGCTTGTGCTTGCTTGCTCTCTCTCTGTCAAGCAAATAAATAAAATATTAAAAAAAAATATGTATATTATAGTATGGTTTTAGTGAAATGAATGAAGTACTTAAGAGAAGACAAAGCTATTATGGCAGGTAGCACAAAGATTTCTTCAAGGATATGACATTTGTGCTGAAATATTTCTAGGGGAAGAAGAGAGGGAAGTACGTTGTAGTTAGGGAGGAAGTGGATCTTACAATCACCATGAAGAAACTGTAGCTGTTCATGCCTAAATAATGATGATGATAACTATGATTGTTAATATTTACTGATTATTTCCTATATGGCAGTACAACTCAAGGCATCTTATATGTATTATTATTTTTTTAATCCTCATGATATTTCTGTGAAGTAGGTTCTTGTAACAGTTTTCTATTAAGTTCTACCCCAAAATGCAGTACCTTAAAATAACAACTATTTGTTTACTTCATTATTCTCTGTGGATTAGCATTTTAAGCTAGAATCCATTGGGTGATTATTAAGGTCTTGCTGAGTCCCCTTGTGAATGTGTGGTCAGCTCCTGGGTTACTGGGGGGTTGGCTGGTGTAGAATGAACTGAGCCATATTGTTTTTTCAGCCCCTTATGGTATTGAGCTTGTCAGCATTCTGACATAAGCTTCTTCATATAGCAGCTGGGCAGGTTTCTATGAGAAACAGTAGACACACATAAGATTCCTAGAGTCTAGGTCTAGAACAGACACACTATCATTTCTGCTGCTTTTCTATTGCCCAAAGCAAGTCACAAGACCAGCCCAATTCAAGGGGAGGGAAATAGACTCCACTTCTTAATGGGGAGAGTTATAAAGTCACATTACAACAAGGCATAGCTCCAGTAATAATATTGTGGCCATCCTTACAAATAATCTTCCATAATGCTATTACTATTTCCATTTTACAGATGAATAAATGAAGGCTTAGCTGAGAAACTGTAAAGAAGGTGATCCACGAGCTATGCTTGCACTGCCTAATGTCAGAAACTGGACCTAGGTATGAAATGAATTAAAAAAAAATAATATGGACTGATGGACTGGCAAAAGGATGGATAAACATATGATAAATCAAATACCATATATATATAATGTTACTTTCAGAATCCATGTGGTTAGTTTCCCCTCTAAAGTTCTTTCAATTTTTTTTTTTTAATATTAGAAGATTTTCCTAGTAAAATCTGAGGTTTTGAAAATAGGATTTGAAATTAGGTTCTGGGTTTGAACCTAGGTTCTGTTACTTGCTAGTTATATATCTTAGGAAATATCCAGAACATTCAGAAAGCCTCAGTTTCCCATTCTGTAAACTGGCAGAGATATTGATAGCTAATCCATAAAATTATAGATTAAACAAAAATAAGGGTCCAACATGTATGAATATACAAAGAATTTTGCACATTCTCTAGCAAATATAGTGCTAAGCACTTCACATGTAAACATGTTAATAAATAATAAGTCTTCAGTAAATAATGACTATCTTGTAATAACATAAAACATGCTTGGAATCCTTTCAGTAAGTTATTAAAGTTTTCTCCCAGAATATCTATAATAGATTCCTTCAAAAAAAACCTAACCCTGTTGAAGAAATAGAGATGTATATTTTTTACTGAGCACTCAGTTCTTTGTTGACTGATTTCAAAGAAAGAAGGTATCTTATTTGACGTATAATTTTTTATAGAAGGAATTAGCAAAATACAGAAAAATTTAGAATGTTAAGAATTTAACATTAATTTTTGAAGAGCAACTAAATACCAAGATGAAAAGACACATCAGAATTTCATTTTAAGCCATTTAATAAAGAGTCATTAAAAAAAGAATTAAAATTTAGGTACTTAAAAAGTCTTTTATTAAGCCAGTAAAAGGAATAAAATTTTGATACATACCATAACAAGGATAAACCTTGAAAACATCAACTGCAGGAAGCAAGTCATAAAAAACACATATTACCTGATTCTATTTACGTGAAATACCAAGAATAGACAAATCTATAGAGAAAGAAGGTAGATTAGTAGATGCCTAGAACAGAGGATAGAAATAAGGGGCAGGAAATAAGGAGGCTATAGCTAAAGGTATGGAGATTCTTTTTAAGGTAATGAAAATATTGTAAATTTGGCTGTGATGATGACTGCACATGTCTGTGTATGTGTGCATAGAAAATAAAAACTGTTGAATTGCAGAGTTTTAAATGGTTGAACTGTGTGATGTGTGCCATATCTCAATAAAGCTGTTACTAAAAATCCTTGGCCAACAATAGACAGTAGTGAATAATGCAACGTGTAAATGCTCACTTTTCTTATTTCATATGTTTTTTTCTCAAAAATATACTCTTACTAATACAGTATTTCTCTGTGGGACTCATATTTAAAATAAATTAAATTAAAATAGAAATACTCCAAATCATAATTTTAAATATAAAAATACTATTTTATGTATAAGCTTATCAATTGTTAGCTAACTATATTTTTTAATGTAAAATAAACCTAACATTTAGTTTCTTTGCTTTTCCACATAACAAAAAAATAATTATTTTAACAAAGATAACAAAAATCTGAAAAGGTAGAAAAACTGGAGTAAAGATAAAACAAAAGATGGTAAAATTATTAACTTATTCCTGAATAGACTAGAAACAGAGAGAAGGAAAGAATGGAGATTTCTGCAAAATTCATTAGCATTAAGTGAGTCTACAAATATCACAGGATCAGTACCCCGGACGGTCAGCTTGGCCTCCAATTTTTCCCCTGGTAAAACTTTTCCAAGGTTTGCTGAGTGATGTCAATGCAAAGTTTCCCCAAACTTCCTGGAAATTTTACAAGCAATTCACTGGAGATACAAAAAATATCTGGGGCCTTAGCCAAGAGCATTCCTCTATGAATACTGGCTCTCAATTTGCCTTTTATTTTTCTTAATTGGGGTTATGCAATCTTAAAGATTTACAGTTAAGGAAAGAAGCAAAATATAAAACTTAAAGAAGAAGTAACAAATATGAAAAAAATAATCCTTTAACCCTATTATGGACATTTGTTTTTTTTATTCTTGTGTAGAAACAAGCTGGATTTTTCTACAAAAACATCCTTTTAATGAGCTCTACTGTATAATAAATTTCTAGGTTAAATCTTTTTGGATCCTATTAAAATGAATGTTTTAATTCAGTGGCTTAGTTAGTAAAAAAAAAAAAAAAGTAATTTATATCATTTAAGGAAAAGGCACATTTTCTCAACTGGGAGAAAAAAAAAAGGCAAAAGAAAAAAAAATCATGTCTTCTTTTTCTCCAAAATGGTTTGTTTTTGTTTTGTTTTAATTTGTTTTTATCATTGGCATTTTATTCATCAGTTTTCCTTTTTGTATCTCTAATTCCATTGTCTGGACATGTCTCAGTGTGAGTACTAAATATGAGATCGACTAGGCACCTCAGACAAAATCTTATTCTGGGTTATTAGACAGTGTCTGATGATGCCGCCTTCTTCTCACGGGCTTAGCAAGCACAGTCTCCGGGAGAGGCTTTTTTTGGGCAAAGATCGCTCAGGAAAAATGCGTGTCCTTGACGAGTCGTTCCAGGTTGGGTGTCCCTGAAAGTATATGGGGGTGGTGTCCCTTTAAGCACAAGGAAAGGGCAGGTCCCGCTGTTATCCTTGACCCTCTGACAAAATAGTCAGGCGCTGTTTGTAAAAGAGCCAAGTAATTAAAAGTATCCTAGGGTTATGGTGAAATAGGGCAAGTAAAATACGCTCCTGGATACCAGCTCTCTTTCAGGACCAGCTCTTTTGTATTTTCTCTCTATTTTGTTTTCTTCTTTATTTCAATTTTTCATGGCACAGTTTCCCCTCTCCTACATTGTTCTTCCCTGCCTGTTAGTTGGTAAAATGATAAGTACCATTATTACTGCTTATCCAGTTTGAGTTCTTTCTGGAACTATTTGCTTCCAACCCCCAACTGACCACCAAATTCCTGAACTATATTTTTTCTTCTTAATTTCAGAACAAATTATTAATTATTATATGTAATAGGGAAGGGTACGGAAATAGAGTGATTCAGTTACACAGGGGAAGGATGAGGCATTTCTCATAATTTTATTCATATTTTTGATGATGTCTCTAACAAAGACAGAGACCCAGATCATGCACTTTGGCTACCTTTAGATTGACCATATATCCCTATTAATATAGAGCAGTTGGATATATGCCTATTTTGATAGCTTAATTATTAATAGTATGTCTTTTCACTCTCAAAAGCATTCTTCATTAAATGTAGATGTAGATTCTTCATTAAATTAATGCTACTACTAAATGTAGCAGTAATCCTAATTCTCTTGCTTGTTGAATTATTGGGTAACTGCTCAATACATAGAGAAACTAGTTCTAAATTTGCTTAGAGAGAGGTATTCTCTGGGTAATCGCCCTAACCTTTGTTATAAAATAACTACTTGTACTGCTAGACTTTGAAATGGAAACAATTTGTTATTGTTCAAATATTCCCTATATCTCCAAAAGATATTAGGGAGCAGTAGAATACATGGGCACTGTGTTAGGTAAGGATGGATATGAATTGGTTATGTCACTCAATATAACCTTGGGCAGATCATTTAACTCCTCTGAGTTGAATCTTCCTTTTCTATAATATGCACATAATAATTTTGGCTCTGGATTGTCATGAGGATTAAATAATAGATGGTTATAGTTACATAATTATATTAGTTCATATATCTACCCATCCATCATCCATCCATCCATCCAGGTATTTTATCATTATATAAACACAATGGCTGGTACTACAACTCCAAGTAATTTAAAATAGTAAGAATTCATTATGTTGCTAGACAAAACTCTTAATTTAAATAATGCAAGCTTAATTTGTTTCCTAAATTGAGTTCATTCTAAGAGTGGTTCCTAAGGATTATAATCTGGGTACAGCAATTCCAGGCATCACATCCACAGCTAATAACATCCATAGGCAGAAGAAAGTATTGCCTCAATCTTAGGTCCCTATCTTTTGAGGAAACTGTCCCCAAAAGCCCCTTCTCATACCTCCTCTCCTTCCTTCCTTCTTGGCCTGAGTTACAATGTATGCTAATGCATTTGTCTACTGTTAGTAAGGAAAATGTGATCCTCAAAGTGAGTTGGCTAAGATGGCTCTTTCTGTTTGGAGAAAATTAGAAAATTTGGTGTCTGACTAAATCAGGGATCAGTGTACTAGTATGAGGGTGAGCATGTGCCCATGGTGGATGTTATGTAGTCATCAGAATATCTGAAATTAGGATATTTGAATTCCAGCCAAGGATGTAACTTCAGATAGCTGTAAACTTGAAAGTCACTTTCCCATTCAAGCTTCCATAAGCACTTCCATTTCAGGCTGTGCATAAAATGAGGTGCTAACTTCCTAGTAGTAAAAGGTCCCTTCAACCATTAACATTCTGTTTGGTTTACTTAAAAACCAACAGCCTTAAATTCACATGGACACCATTCTTAATTCATAATCTATTTCAGATTCACCACACGATTTTCAGATACTGATGAACTGATAAGGATACTAGAATAAGAGTTAGAAGACCTGGTTTCAAAACCAGATTCACTGCTTAATAATGCTATGACTGCAATTCATGAAAGAAAAAGCTCTTAGGGTGAATTTGACAAACTGCGCTTTTGCCTAATGCAGTATTCCCAACACATTCACTATTCACAATTTTCATATAACATGTTTAAATTTAGAACATGAAGATGTTGTGTGACTTTGATAAAGCTCTAAAATTAATAAGTAGTAATGACAGAAACTGCTGTCACCAAGTACCCTCTTTCTACCACTCCTTTGTCACTGTCATTTAGTGCCCAAGTTTAGACATTAAGAAGTGATAATAGACAGCACATATCCTTGGGAGTCTTCTTGTGGCATGTGCACAAATGTTGTTTCTGTGCAGTAAGAATGAAGTGGAAGCAAGGAGTGTGATTTGTGCAGCACTATCTGTCTTCTTTAGTATAACTATTTTGAGTGATGAAGCTGCATGTCAACGAGCTCCTTTTAATTACTATCTTTAGTGGACATTGCTGCTATAAACATTCGGGTGCATGTGTCCCTTTGGATCACTACATTTGTATCTTTAGGGTAAATACCCAAT